>NC_034415.1:7402921-7542652 GCF_002078875.1 Numida meleagris | reverse complement strand
AAAAAAAAAAAAAGCCCAACCAGTAAATTACATCTCCTCCCAGCAGGGCAGTGCTTTGCACGTGGAATTCTCTTTTTTCCATTGTTGCAATGCAGTCGTTACCGATGACCGGCTGCACGGTGCAGAGGTAGCAGCAGTGCCCAGCCAGCGATCTCCCTGTGCTCCAGAGCCTCCTTCACGTGCCATCACGCTTGCTTAACACTAATCCCCTCGGAACAAATTTAACTGAACGCTATCTACACTGGGAACACCAGGCCTGAGCAGAAATTAATTAATTCTTTAAACTGTTTTTTTTTTTTTTTTTTTAAAAAAGAAAGAGGTCTTCCGTACAAACGATGTCACACCGAGGCATTTCGGTAGCAGCACCATCCAACTCTCCAGCTTTTAAACCTGGAACAGAACACGTGCCTAAACAGCGGTTTTTAATCCTTAGAAACTGTATTTTTATCTCGTTCTGAAGGTAATTCCTTTGTACACGGAGATAAAGCCTCCTTAGGCTTATCTGGGGGGGGCAAAGGGGGGGGTGGAATGCAACAACTCAATCATCTAAAAAGGTCTCATCTGTGCTTCTTTCTAGCTCCAGCTGCAGAGATACAATTTTTCCCCCCTCAAAGTTTATAAACGTTACACAATCACACCTGCATGGCATAATAAAGGTATTTTCTTAACACATTAACCTAGAGATTTACAGACGACAACACTCCTCCAGCTGCTCTCTTCAGAAAGGGTTGCCCACAATCATATGCGCGTGCATGCGCTTTCCTCTCACGTAGGAATTCGCGGGCACTCTATAAAGGAGAAAAAGCTTTCAAACAAATTAGTTTTCATCATTCTACCTCATGCAGAGCTTGCAGCTTCTGCACAAGATGAATCCAGCCTCGCTGGGAAATGCGCACAGGTAGAAAGTCAGCATCTTGTCGAATCCCTGCTCTCATTTTTCTGCAATCCCATCCTTTAACCTCTTTACCGCCGATACTTTTATTAAAAGTTTCCCGACACATCCACAACTGGTGTTTTCCAACTGCAGCTCCCAGTGCATGAATACATCCCTCCTTCCTGCCCTACGAGAGCCTCCCTGAAGAAGTGGGCTTCCCATTTATGGATTTTACACTTAATGTATTTTCCTACTTCTATTCAGACAGAACTCAGCACAAGAAGAAACCGTATAACTGGAGGCTTATTCGCTATCATATGGACAGGTTTCTGTATTCACAGCCCACGGGTGCTCGGAGGCAAGCAGTCCAAGACTTGCTCCAATGTCATACTCAAATAAATAGTAAGCCATCTCTCAGCCAAGTGAGAAATCACTTTTTCATAGCGTGACCTTTCTTTTCAGCACGTAGCTCTCAAGAAAACAAGATCAACACGGCAACTGAAGACCAGGCTCAAAGAAAACAGGCACACATGTATGGAGCAGCACGCAGACGGGCACCAATTTGCCCCTTTCTACACCGTCTTCTGAATTCAAGATGGAAACGGAGGCCAATGAGGATTGAAGAGGGCAAAGCAAGATGCGCAAAGGCAAGAGCCAGCCAGCAAAGCCCACCCCAGGAGCTGCGGACAGATTATGGGCAACCGCCTCTGTCGTTTAGGTGTTTTGGAACTAAACCATATTTGACGAGCACCCAATTTATTTAGAACTTGTCAGAGCCTTATTACCTTGCATCTAATGCAGACTGAACGACACGGCTCTAACAGCTGTTGCACGTTCCCCATCAGGCAAGGTAGACAGACACACGTTAAAAGCAAATTATGTTGGTACTAACGTACACACCCAGCCAGCCCTCATTCTTCCCGAAGGGCAAGTCTTCTCATCATGTATGTGTGGGACTACCGAGCCCTGGTGCTTGTTATCTGCGGCAAGGTCTCTAAAACTGCGTGTTTCTATCATCCTATATCCCAGGATTTCAGACACTTGCCATAAACAAACAGCTCAAGGCCTTGAACAAAGCATCAGCAGTACATAAATACAGCTTGCAATAAGCCTACAAAAAATATATACATAAACATGCAACGCATTAGCATCAATATTGTAAAACTACAGGAAGCGGTTAGGCATTAGTTCAGTGAAAACAGCTTTTAGCATCTATTCTGTTAGTTCTAAAGCCTCCAAACATTCATTTAGCAATTGTGCATATTGCAACGCAGCGTCGCTTCACAACCGCATCGCCCAAGAACCGCATTCTCGCTGCCCATACATTTTCCTCCTTCCCTCCCTCCTCCTGTTTGTTGTGCTCAGTCATTACCTCATGCTGGAGGTGATGGATTTAATCTCTTCCCAACCAAGGTCATGCTGCCCTGCCCATCAGAGCTGCGCGTGGCAAAAGGAAGCCCCAGGGTGCTAGCACTTACTATTGCTATCACTATACGTTTCTCTCCCAAATGCTCGTTTAATCAGAAACAAAATGTGTGATCCCAGAAATCGCCACCAAGTCGGTGCAAGAGTACTCAGAAATGCGATCTAAATCCGGTAGTTTAGATTTTCATCTCATGCAGACCAACTGCAAGCCACCGGGGATCAGAGGCTGTAAATAGAAGTCAGTAGAACGTGAAAAGCCTTTTCAGATCAAGCTACCCTGAATTGCACAAGCAGCTCACCCTATAAATGCAGCCTGCTGTGGGTGCTGAAGGGTCCTGGCACACTGCAAAGAGCCCTGCTTCCAAGTGCAGCTCTGGGCTGAGGAATGGGGGGAACAGGTGCTGATGGGAACCCCTCAGAGACACTAAAGCCATCTTGTTCTGTCTCCCAGCCTCTTGGTCCTCCTCCATTTACAACACGCTCCTTGCCCTACTGTGAAGGGCTAACTCCAATTTGCTGAAGCCCTTCTTTGTGTTTAGTTAGTTCTCATATGCCTCTTTCTTTCACACTCCCGTGTTCTCCCATCCCTCTTACATTCTCATTTTCACCAAACCAGGGCTTTCTCTTCCAGCAACACTATATATCCAACACTCCCCGGCTGCTCAGTTCTCTCCTTCAAATCTTCACACACCTGCCTGTGCAAGAGCACTTTGATCTCTCCCAGCCCATCTGTCCACAGCCTTGGGAAGCTTTATATCCGAGATCATTCCCCCCAGCATGGGATCTCTCACCACACCCCTCCATTCCGTGCTTTTTTTCCTCAAGCTTCAGGTGCCCGTTCGACACCAGCTTTGTAAATCCGGCCTCCCTTCCTCTCCGACCCTTTATGCCTCCAACATGCTATCTTATCTCCCACACCGGCACAAATATCTTGCTTGGGTTCTGAAAGGGAACGGATGCTGGCTGGCTAACCCTCCTCTGCAGTTCCTGCATCCTGTTCTTTGACCACCTGTATCTACTCCCATGCGCCTTCTCAGCTCTCCATCCTTCTAGGTCCCTGAACTCACCAGCGTGAGATCTGTTCCTCTGGTCCCTGCCTTGGCTCGCAGCTACAGCTCATTCCCACTTTCACCTCAAACACCTGCTCGGATAGGAAAAAAGAGAAGAATATATAGAGGCAGAAGCCTTGTGGCTAGAGACTGAAACTCAGTGTTACTTGGTGGGGAAAACGACTGTTGCTGGGCCAGGAGTGTTCAGCAGGCGGTGATCCACGTCAGCAGCCTGGCAGACACTCATTCCCCCAGATATACTTTCTTTTGTGTTTTATTTTCCTCTTGCTTCACAGAAGCAAACTCTGCATGTCATCTGCCGTGCCGAACTGAAGCGCTCTCCTCTGCACGCTGACAAACGGTTTCCAAGTTGGGCCAAGATGACATGTCACGTTCCTTGCACTCTGGAGCTCAGCGCACTGCTGATGGCATCCCTGCACCAGGCACTAGAGGTTGGGTCCTGCTGTTCAACCAGCCCCCAGGAAGAGATACCACTGAACAAGCCAACAGCTGGTCAAGCTCCTGCTTCCCCACTCTCCCAATACCATCTCCTACATTTTCAGTACCGGGTTTAAACCTCTACACAGTTGGATGAGACAGGCTCAAAACTGACCCAACCTCCTCGATGCGAACATTTGAAATTATTAAGGCTTAGTTTTTCTAACGCCAATAAATCATTTCTATGTGCACATTTAATTAACGATCCAATCAGTAAAAACAACTTAGCATTCACATAGCATGTTTTATCAGAGGAACCAAAGGCATATTACAACATTAATTAAGTGTAACCAATGTCCTGGCGAGGCAGCTAACCATTATCCTACTTTGACACGTGGGGAAACCGAGGCAACACACCCACTGGATTTGCCCCAGGTTAATCCTGGTGTTCACAGTGAGGAACTGAAGACAAAAAGCAGGGAGTAATACCATTGAGATTTAGCTCTCTTAATAAGCATTCCTTTTCTGAGCTGTGGTATTTACTTATTTGCTGATGAGAAATCTGTTCCATCTGCATTTCATTCCCAAACAGGCTAGGGGCACAAATCACTGCTGTCAAGCACACTAACCCACAACGGTCTGCCAAGTGGGGCTGAACGCACTGCATCCAACATGCTCTTCCCTTGTGGGTTTTGAAGAACGTGTCGTGGCCCTCCCTATCCCACAGCTCACACCTATGCACACTTGGTATGCAGGGCACTTGCTTTGTAGGACACAGACCTACACCAGTGCCTGCTGTCTCCCATGCACTCTAACCACTTCTCCAAGGTATCCCCTCAAAGCAAGAGCGGAAGAACAATTAATGCATTACAGAGATGGTGGCAATCAATGCAGGAGAACGGGTTAACACTAGAAGATGTCAGGAACGATGAAGAGATCCACGCTGAGTCAGGCTGGCTGGGTCAGCAAGAGGGGAACATTTTGGCAAAAACTCACAGAACGGCTGATGGACTGAGGAAATCAATTTATTTAAAACTGATAACGGATTCAAACTCCGCTACCATTCATTTTATACGGTTTGGCTGTCAAACCTTCAGGGGCAATAGGCTGTCACTTGCTGTCTTCTTTGGACAATACCCAGCAAATTGGGTCTCGTACCGATCACAGCTTCTTTGCACTGTCCTAATGAAAGTCACCTCCACCTTCACCTGACGCAGACGGGGGAAAGAAAAGCTCACATTAAGACAACCACGTTCTGACAGTTAATTTGCAAGCTTGAACTGTAACAACGTCCCTTTTGAAGCGAAATCCCACCACCAAACCCTGACGCCACAGCAACAGCACAGGAGCTGTGACAGCGGGGCACTCATACGCTGTGCTGGTGGCAGTGCCAGGCTGGGAGATGGGGTACCAGAAAACTCCAAGCCTCCTGCTGATTAAAGAATGAGATCTGGAACACCTATATTCCTCTACGTGGAGGTCTAGGGGCAATGGTGACTCAAAACACGCACTTGAGCATCTCCCTCCATAGAAAACTTTGAAGGTTTGGAACGCGTGTTAAAATCCTGACCGTTTTGTTGATGGGTCTTGGAATAATAATGTACGGGGACCCAAGTGCCCTGATACCTGTGAAAAAACACTAAGTGAATGAAGAAATATAATGGTTTCAGTGCAGCCAGGAAAATCAAAGCCTTCACTTCTCCTCAAGCCAGCAGTGGTGCTTTTAATAGCAACTGGAACAAAACCAAGGGTCTAACTGTCAATACTGAAGATGCTGTCTGCGGGGGGAAAATAAAAGCACACCTAAGATGCTACACCTCCAGCTAACACTGCATGCAGAGAAGATGGAGGTTTAGGCATCTTTGTGACACGAAGAGCTACAGCAAGGGCTGGGGAAGCGAGACACAAAAGGAGAACAAAAGCATCTGACTCCCATAGGCTGCAGTGGTGTGGTGGTAAGAACAGAAGAGGGAAAGGTATCTGCCTCTAAGACAGCTTGACTTGAAGCTGTATAAACCACTATAGGAAATATAAAAAATCAATAAGCAGAGTTTTTTCTTTCTTTTTTCTTTTTTTTAAAGCAGGAGAAAATGCACAACCAAGATGCAGCTCCGAACACAAGTGTTTCCACATAACAGTTTTCAGCAGAGTGGAAAGAGATGTGTCAGAAAAAGCTGGGGGAGATCTCAGGGAAAGGCACAAGGCCAAAGACCCACAAAGCACCCTAGAACATGGCATGGCTTTGGTGTGCCACATATGAAATCATCAGAACCTGGTGAGAGAAGAGGAACAAACTGTTTCTTGCAGAGAAAATGTTAACGTTAGCATGCATATAAGCTTCATGAAATTATCCCTATACTAACGCTATTTTGTAACATACACCTATTTGAGGAAGAGGACTTTGATTTAATGAATACGCGTTTAATTAAAGTAAAACAATAGTTTCCATTAATCTTGAAACAATTCACAACCTGCAGCTCTCCTTCAACATTCAATCTAGCTAATGGTACAAACAGGATCAAGCGCAGTGCTACGTACCTGAAGCCTCCTGCAATGCAGGCAAGGCAGTGCAAGCTTTACCATATCACGTGGTCTTCTCTAGTCACCAGAAAGGAGGTTTCCTCTCCTGAAAATGCTGTTTTTCAAAGTGCTCCAGATGCAGCGAGCAATTGTTTTCACGGGTCATGTTGTATGAACACATAAGAAAATGGCACGGGAGATAATACGCCGATAAACTTGAGATTGGCAATGGAAATGGCTACAGCCTTTAACCATTTTCTTCTTCTGTCTTCTATTCTGGTGCTACGGGGTAAGCGTGGATAGGGCAGGAGCAGCTGAGCAGGGAGCTCTCCCCCAGCCAGCAGAGGCATTTCTTTGCCCACCCATGGCCAAGAAGAGGGCTGGAGCCAGACTGGCCTGGGGTCAGCGTGGTCTCCGTAAATCCTTATCGGTATGAGCACATGCAAAGGTGGCTCACCTGGACCTCGAGCTGGGTCACGTTAGCAAGGCTGGGAGGCAGAAGGCTATCTTTCACTTGGAAGCTAAAAGAAACCTTGGAATTGCTGAAGGAAGGTATGTTGCAGCCCACACAGCATTTTCGCGAGCGAGTTTTCAAAGGCAAAATATCAGCGTTGATTACCAAATGGTACCGCTGCTACTGAAAGACAGTACAGTAAATTGAATTTTAATAAGGAGTAAAGCTCTGACACAAAAGGTGAAGAACTTCATTAAACAAAACCATACGTTGTACAGATGATACATAGGAGGTTGTTTTTCTAATATCCTTCTGCTGATGCTTTCTCTATTGTATTCATCTGAGGGAGAAGCGAGCAGGAAAAGATGATGGCTATGCCTCAGGTATTGAGAATGATGAGAGCTCAGCGTTATAGCTTTAGTGCAGTAAGTGCAAAGCATGACATCTTCCCTACTTAGTTCTGCAGAATGAACTATTCAAAAGGTAATAATGAACTGCACATCATCTAAAGGACTCAATTGCGCTCTGCTGCTCGCTTCCCTGATCCCATCCATCTAAAGCGCCCCAGAATCCAGAAGGACAGGTGAAACCAGCAACAGAAATGCATCTGAGAAATCAGAAATCACTGGGTCATTCAACTGTAGAAAAGCACTCAGATTTAAAAACTACGAGAATGCAAAATTAACAACCTACCAAAAACTGAGATTGAAGTCAGGAGAAAAACGTAGGACGTCTTCAGACAAGTTCGTTGATTGTGAGAGGAAAAAAACAACCCAATCTCTACACACAGTCCTTACAGCTAGAGAGAAAATTCCCATTCTTTCTTTCAGCTCCCTGTAACTCACTCACCTCTGGAGGAATACCAGGAGGTAGCCCCTGAATTCTAATTGCATTTGCTATTATATTAATCGCGTGGATTTCAATGGGTAAAATCAGTGGGACTCGAATACCAGGTATTCTCCACAATACTGGATGAGAAGTCATCCGAAAATCCTGATGGGCTTTTTTTTTGTCTAAGGCCTTTAAATAATTCAGAGAGGAGTTGTCAAGCTGAATCCGCAAAGCTCCCTTGACTTTGTACTTCCACTATTAGCCTGACTGCCTATTGTTTACAAAGACAAAAGGGAAAACATTAAGGGATCCTATGCCCAGAGAGAGGGGAGTCAAGGACTAGAAGGACAAGTAGAGAAGTCATAAAATCCAGATGGCAAAGCAAAGCACGCAATAGGTGAAACCCAGATGAACCAGCAAAACAGCAAGAGAAAGTTCCCCCTTCAGTTGTGCTCCAAATAAGCAGAGCTAGCAGTTTCACGTGTAACATCGTGTCGCTCTTTAAAAAGGAAAACCCGAAATGCAAATGGTAACTTTAATTAGTTAGCAATTAAAAGCACAACTTTTCAGCTGTACAGCTGCAGCCACCTCTTCCAGATCTGTCTCACTTCTGCGGAGCAGTGACAGGAACCAGGCAGTAGGCCAGCACTTAATAATCATCCGAAACCCCGGCGAGAGCAATTTCATCCTACTCACTTTTCCTTTCAGTCCGTGGGCTCTCTGGGCAGACCAACACGGCGAGCTCTGCTGAAGATTCCCTAGGTCCCACCTCGGGACACCAGCAACGACTGCAATGGCCCCTGGCATCCCAGGGAGCTCTCGTGCTCTGAAGTGCCTTTTAGGTATAAATATCCACCTATATTTTAAATGATTCTGGGACGTGAACAGCTTTGACAGGGTTTTGCACAGTCATTTCCAATCACAAGTGAAAGCCTGGCTTGCAGCAAATTACTGCTTCATGAAGCAGCAGGAGGAATTGAGAGGAGAGAGAACCCCAGCAACCCTGTCCCACCCCCGTGCGCCTCTCCAGAGGGAATTCAATCACTTCCACCTATAAACCAAAAAAGGACCTTTTTTTTTTTTTTTTTTTTTAAAAAAAGGGCATTTTTATACCAAATGCAATAGCTATGATTACAGTCTTGCTTTAAACTACAGGGCTAGCCTCCCTCCAAGCAATTACACACAGCTTTGGGCTGCCCAATGGCCCTCCTCACGCTGCAGGACCATTGCAGTTGGCAGCAGAACAAGCTGTCCCGGCACATTTTGGCATAAAACATGTATGGAGGGGAACGATCCGGTTTAGTTGGCTCTCCTAAAGCAGACAGAGACCTCCACTTTACTCTAGGAAGACTGCAAGAGTGGACAAAACACTTGTTTTGCCCACGATTGGTCCCAGCTGGTCCCAACAGCTTCCAGTCCTCGGACATTTTGTGATTAAAACCGACTTTTGTCAGAGCCTTTTATTCCAAGCTTCTGACCGTATCCAATCCCAAACAAAACGTGACTCAATGCATGCAAATGAGCTGCAGGAAAAAGGATTCAAATCCTAGAAAAACAGCACCAAGTGGGAAAGGTTAGCTCAGAAGGTCAAAATCATTCCGGCCACGAGAGAAAGAGGCTGCACAAGGCATGGGAATAACAGCACTCAGCGACGCCCTGAAGACTCTTTCTCAGTCTTTCTTATTCGCTAGGTGAGTGCTAGCAAGCAGGAGTGCCTGGAGCCGCAGTGCCTTTAATAAGCCCCTAAATCTCCTGGCCTTGACTACCCTCCTAAACTACAGGGAGCGGCGTGCCAGCAGCGTGCTGGCTGCCAGCGTCCTTACAGCAAGGCCATTAAACAACAAGCTGCTTTCTTTTTTTTTTTTTTTTTTTTTGTCGCTGGATGTGGTACATGCATCCGAAATGAGTAGTACCAGCTCCCAAAACGTTCCCGATCACAAACCATTCTCAGATGGGAGTCCTGAAATGAAGCGATGGACCGTGGAGCTCACGCGTTCCAGCCCGAAAACCCTTGAGAATTAGATGCTTCTCACTGTGCTGTATCCTTGGTCCTCCAAAAGGGGCAAAGAACCCTCCCAGAAATCATTACTGTGCTCTACAGCTGGAGATTTAGGAGAAGCTACACGCTCTCCACGCTCCTTGCTGAAAAAGAGGAGCTTAAGAAGGCATCCACTCTTAAAAGTTACAACAACCCTAGTCCAAAAAAAACTGGGGAAACATTTTTCTTTCCCAAGAGCCAACAAATGGAGCAGCAGCGTCCTCCTTCATACGGCGCACATCACACGCAGCTCGCAGCCCCGTGATTTCTTAGCACTGCAAGACTGTAAAAGGATTTGGATGAAGTGGGTAATGTTCTACATCACTGTTTAAGGACAATTCAATCACCTTCTGGATTAAGCCTTGCTCCCGATTAATCTTAACAGAGAGCAATGAATAGGAAATCCAGGTCCCAGGAACGAGGAAGATTTTATCTTTAAACCCAATTCACAAGCAAAATCACCTCTCTTACAATGGATAATTCTACTACTGTTCAAGTTATTTTCACACAGTGGGTATAAAAATTATCTCCAGATATCTCAAATTGAAAGGAGTGATTTTGACGCGCTGCCTTTCTGAACACACGCGCAGATTAACAAAACTGCATCCAAAAGAGGAGCTCAACGATCGAGAAACCCACTCAGCCACCAACGACACTAACAGCAAAAAGGACATTTAAGAAGATTCGAGCACATAAAGAAAAAATCGTGTTACGCACTACTGGAATTAAAGGAGCAAATGAGCCCCTGGTGCTGAGACACACAGTCCCTCTGATTTTACACCCTTCAGCAACATAAACAGGGGGATACACACCTGAGCTCTGCTGATGAGAGGAGACAGCAAACACTTCTGGCATTCGATCATTTTTATTATTATTATTATTTTTAAACCTAACCTGCTTCCTCCTCCCTTGATTACTGCCTTTTAAATACTCCTTCTGCAGAGATGCTGCTGTTTGCTTGTTCTTCCATGTACATCCCAGCTCTGGAGTGGGTACCCGCTGCTTCCTCACGGGCTGCTGGAGCCTGAGAGCATCTCAGAGCAGAGATGGGAAGAAATATAGGGCAAGGTACAGTCAATCTGGAGATAACAGCAACTGTTCTCTGCCAGGACTAAGCACAACTTATATTCTGCCACAGCAAACCTACGTGCTCTGCGACATCATCAGCAGAAAGACAGCTCCCGCGAAGAGTTCATGATCATCTACTGCCCTAGCTACGGCATCCAGGGAGGAAATAAATGATAACAGGAAGGAATGGCCTCCAAAAAGCCACACGCAGCACACACACGGGGTGAGGGGAGACAGAGACAACGCGGCTCAGCGTGCGACAGGTTCATTAGTTCATCCCCTTTTATTTACAGCGAGAGGGACTCCAATTCCGCATCTACGTGTTATCTGAAATTAATACAGAAGCCCCCGCCTGGCTGCGAACACACTTGTCTACATCGTAAAACCACTTTCAACCTGCTCGTAAAGGAGAATGGAAGCTTTAAGAGCCCGCACAAACACGAGCTATCACCTGTTCTGCAGCGGGGAGGGAGCTATCATTCCAGTTCAGAATGACTAGCAAAAGCTGAGGACTGCGTGCGCTTGCTGCTTACAAGCAGGCAGTCCCAGCTGCACGCTCAGCCCCGCTCTGCTCCTGGGGAAGCAAGCAGCATTACTCTGAGAGCCACAGGATGACTGCAGAGGTCCATCCCAGGATACGCTGGGAAAGCTGCTGCCATCCAAGTGCGTCTCCTCGCCCTGTCGCTGTATCATCGCATGTCAGCGTGCCTATCCAAACATTTACCTAAAAGAAATCTTTCAAGCGGTATTTTTCTTACACAAACATCTGAGCATCAGCAGAGCGATTTTCACAGTGTGACTCTGCTTCCTCGCCGTAAGCTAAATACATCCCCTCGCATCCTGAAACAAAGCCACCCCGCGCGTTCCCAGTGCAGGCTGCAGCAGCAGAACAGAAGTTCCACAAGCTGCTAACTCCTGCTTTCCTTCACATTTTCAAAGAGTTTCCAAGAGTTTAGATTGCTTCTTTTGCATTGTCAAGTCAAGCAAGAACCGAACGAAAACGGAAAGCCTACAGAGAGACGAATTCTTTTGTACTAAATAAGGACATTTGTATTTCACTTCCAGCTCATTTTCTCTCCCTCTTTTTATTTTTTTTTTTTAAACCGCTGCTGGCTCAAATTTATCCCTTCCAATGCTGGAGCTAACGTGCAAGTTCTAAACCAAGGCACACACAGAAGCACCATTAACCTCCTACTTTAATCAAGGATATTTCGCTCTAAACGATCACGGCTTTCCACGAGCACATACTTCCCAGACGAGACAGGCTTTCCATCACGCCGTGGTCAGGAGAACAAACTTGGCCGGAGAAGCCTGCTTGGTAGAGATATTTTTTTCCTGGAAGAACAAGGGCTCAGACAATCAAATTGATCAACCAGGAAACGAGGAAGAAAAAATAATCACGTACGTTGCTTTACGCCGGAGGGTTGGCTGAGGATGGGCAGCCCCTGTTAGTGGGGCAGTGCAAAGGGATGCAGCTTCTCCTCCTCCTGCTGCAATTCGTTTGTAATGCTATCTGCAGGTTACAGGTAAAAGGAATTATTGTTATTACTTTTTTTTTTTTTCTTTAAGTAGATCTGAGCCCATCTTTCCTCCTTGTACATGCAATATTGCTTATCTTCCCACCGGTATCTCTCATTATTAGAAGTAAGTGGAAAACAATGCAGTTCTATCAGCCTGCTCCCCAGGCTGCACCTCTTAATATTCATTTCAGACATACTGAATAAATCTAGGAAATCCAATGCTGCAGCCAACACCTTACTTTCCTGCAGCTTTAGCAACCAGATAAGGGTTCAGAAGTGATGATGATGGCCACTAACATAAGAGGTACAACTGTTTGAAGCCCTCCTCCCCTGCAGAACTCAGAGCGCCTCGTGTAAGGGTGAGCACAGCTCTGCTGAGCTGCACAACCTTCACTAACAGCATCACTCCCATCTACAAGGTACCCATTAACTTACTAAGTGTCATTTTCCAGCTGTACTGGATTCCCTTCCTCGGGCAGGGCTGATTGGTATAATTCTGTATGTACTCTACGTTAAATAATTACACGTCCTCATTACACAGCCAGTTGGATTCACTGAAGGGGTGACCACTGCATGCAGGTAGCTCGCTCGTCTGCCCTCAGTGAGAATTGGGCTGGGACAACAGCAGAAAGAAAGGAGGTCTTCTTTCAGCAGGTTAAAGATTAATTCATTCCCGAGTTGGTAGGAAACCATTAAGGATCATCGAGCCCAGCTCCCGGCTCCACACAGGACCACTCAAAATTCAAACCCTGTGTCTGGGAGTGATGCATCAGTCCTTTTTTGCTGGGGGAAAACCAGCACCACAAAAGCCTTAATTCTTGCTCTACTGGCAGGCATTGCGATTGACACTGAACTGGTCACAAGCTGCAGGGTTTTTTTGACACTCTGGGTTTTTGCCATTGATAAGGGAAGTGTGGAAAGCATAAGGAAAGCTTCAGAACAGTTGTTCCAAAGCCAAGCAGTAACTGTTACTGTAGAGACTGACATAAAGCAAAGCTTTTGCAGACAAAACCACCTGTGCGTAAATGCTTCTACTTTCCTTTCACCCAGAGATTAAATCATCTGATCAAAATCTTGTGCCAGGAAGGAAAAAAAAAAAAAAAAAAATCATTTCCTATTTTTTCCACTTCATTTAGACTCCGCAAAACATTAAATCCTTGCCAGTACAGCTGCTTAATTGGGAGCACCAGAGCAAAAGGTTGGTGCAGCTCATGAACTGTGACAACGGAACGACGGTGACCTGGCAGAACTCACCGCCAGCAGGTGTGCCAGGGAATGAGAAAAAGAGTACCCTGAGGTTGCTTTGACTGCAGCTGAAGCAGTGGCACTTGTTAAAGGGGATGAGGTTATAAAACCACCTCCAAGCAGCAGCGAGAGAGGAACACGAGCAGCGAGGTTTCGGACGCCCTCGGTGCGGGAATTGTGCTGCTCCACTGAAGCTGGCTTCAAAAGCAGAGGTGAGCCCAATGCCAATGGCTGCTCGCAACCCACTCTGCTCTTACTGCTCTGAAACCAGGCTCCTCCTTCAGTGCTGAGATGGGAACTTGACCCCTGCAGTTCCCATCGTGAATGGGAGACGCTTCACTGAACACGGATTGACTGCTGCCTAGCTTGCTGAGAATTGGCTAAAGGAGTCGCATCTCACTTTGTGCCAATCAGAGACTTCAAAATAGATGGCACTTCAATGAGAAAAGCCAGATGAACTGAACAGTGGGAAGGGTAGCAGTCATTGCTCGTGTAGTCTTTGTGATGAATTTGGAGGAGATCAGCTTTTGTTGGAGCTTGAGATCAGTCAATAGGTGCCAGCTCTGGTACCCACTCAACTCCCCTGTTTCGTTCCAACAGCGACTCACAGACTTCAGTGTATAGAAGTGAGAAGAAGGCAGCAGCACTACTTAAAAAATAATAAAAAGGTAAGGATGGGCCTTCCTATCTGAAAGCTATGAGTTCAGAAAGCAAGCCTAACACCTCTCAACCCTAGTGCTATAGTGGGTGAAAACCCCACGAAGCTGAGCTCTCCTACAAAGACCAGAATAAGAAGAACAAGCCTGGCAAAAGAGAAGCTTACAGCTCACAACAAGCAGGTTTCGAGGCACCACCTGACCAAACAAACAAACACCTCTATCAATCATTGGATTCAGTGTCTTCACAGCTCAGCAGGACATCTGTCAGAGTTCAGACCAAGGGCCCAGCAGCAGCACCGCAGTGGATTGGTGAAGAAAAAAGGAAGTCGTATAAACATTTAATTTGAAAAGCAAATGCTCTCTGAGTGTGAATCTGCTCCCGTTTTCCCTTTGCAGAACACACAAGGGTATCCCCGAGCAATACTGTTATATAAGCAATTTTCTATCACGTGGCACTGTTTGGGATACAGCTCATGTGAAGGGCCACACAAACCCGTAGTGCTCCATCTCAGCTCGTGCCTTGCAGCATGATGGTACAGCAGGGAACTAAGGATGGAGCTGGGAACGAAGTCAAGGCTGCAGCTGAACTCCTGGCTTTGGCTCATCTGTTATAAAACTCAGACCTGAATAAAGAACTGATGTTTACAAAAGCAGCAGAGGCCCGACAGGAGAGAAACAGCCACTTACAAGTTTAATGACAGCTGCACAGAGACTTCTTTGCATCCTCAGCTCGCGGTGTGTACCATACCAATGCAATTTCTGATTGCACTGGGATGCTCTCGTGTTTTTTAAAACCTGGGAAACAACAAGAGCCTGCTTAGACCTCTGCTTACACCGGTGGTGAACTGCAATGCGTTATCTGTACGGCTGCACCACCGGGATCAGCTCCTGGACTGTAATGCCAACAGAGTTACGCTGACCGCCGTGTCATTCACTGCTCTAGGAAACTGATGACTCTAATAAGGAGAAGCTCAATCCCACCTGCATCACGCTTCTGGTGGCGTTAGAAGAGATGCACTGGTAAGCAAATAGCAGCTGCAGAAGTTTGAGAGCGCAAGTGCTGCCTTCATTCAGGAAATAGGTGCAACCTGGATCTGCCTTCCCTTCAAAAAAACATCAGCCCTGTGGCACTACTCTGTGATTACGCATGCCTCACCTTGCGGAAGGAGAGAGAAATTGAGTTTGCAAATGTAAACTTCGAGCTAACAAAGGAAAACCAAGCCTCCTAACGCTTCTTGGAGAGGCTATTCTTAAAATAGAAGCTAGAATGATATCAGAGTGCTGCAGTACCACAGGGGACCTGAACTTCCAGGGCTGAACAAAAGCGACAGGCTCACCCCCCCCTCTGCTCGCACTGGCTGTACCAACAGCAGCTCTGCCTCTAGGAAAGGAAGAGTTAACATACGTGTTATGCACCCGCGTGCTGTGCTGAGCCCTGAAACAGCAAAACGAAGGATGCAACGCATCTTTTTTCCTCTAAAATGCCCCTCACCAGATGCGAGGAGCAGAGCCAGTGGTATCAACCACGTGCCCAGCCCTGCCCATGTTGGGAGGCGGCATCCCACAGCCAGGGAGAGGCGATGAGGAAAAGCATCTCCCAATATTTGTCTTCTTGCACGAGAGATTCAAACTTAAACACTCTCTCCTAAAGCCTATCATTTGCATAATCACATTACCAACATGGTCTTTCACACGGAGCGAAGTGTCAAAATACTGCAATTTCAATATAGCGCGTGAAACGCTAATAATAGAGCACGATGCCTTTCCCCCATGAAGTTCTCTGCGGTCGGACTTCAAGGCTTCTGAGAAGGAGTACAATATTGTTACAGTAACCTGAGCAGCTCTTCAGAATTGATTCTCTTTAGTCAAACCCGAAAGAGAGCCCACAAATTGAGCGTCGGAAGAGATGTGGCTATGGAGAGAACACGAGCACGTACAAAACGAAAGGAGCACGCACACTGAACTTGTGACTTCTGTTTGGGCTCCGCAAGGCTGAAATTATTCTGCATGCAAAAACAGTTTTCAAGCAGCACACGAAACAATATATACTGTGTGCGTTGGCATGCGTAAGTAATATGCTAAGATTTGGAGAAAAAAATCAAGCATGCATGATGTACAGTGCTATCTTGCAATATTTTGGGTTCCACTTTTTTTTTTTCTTTAATGAAAATCAGAGATTCCCAAGCAAGTAAAGGAGGAGAAGACATGAAAAAGATAGAAGAGAAATGAAACATGTTTACAATGTAAGACTGGAAAAGCGTGAAGCTGCTAAGTGAAGAAGTCAAAAACTTCTTGTTGAAAGCACTGCCAAAGGCCAGAGAGAAGAAGAGGACACGCAGAGAGGAAGGGGAAGCCACCACGCAGCTTGCAGCTTCACAGCACACACGCTGCAGGGCTTAGGCAACTTCCACTGACGGGAGGAAAATCTCTGAAGATTTTTTTTGGGGGGGAGGGGGGAGGGAGGGAGGGAAAGAAAAAAAAAAAATCTGATCAAAGCCTTATCTCCTTGCTTTTCTTAAAAGCTGATCGTTCTCAGCTTGCCATAAACTGCCGTGCATTTCAATCACGAGGGAGAACATGAAGAGTGCATCCCCAGGATACTGCATCTCCAGCACACTGCAATGCTACAGCAGAGGACGACCTGCAGGAACACCAGTTTGGAGATGCTGCACGGAGATGCTGCAGGCCAGCTTCTGTGCAGCTTAGCCCAGGTTTGGGAAAGGAAGGACGAGGCAGAAAACATCCCTACCTGGCCATCCCCACCTGGGAGGGGGAGGCAAGGACAGCGTGGGTCTGACCACTTCAGAGAGGCACTCTGACCCTAAGCTTTCGTTAGATTCCTGATTACACCTTAGCTATCACCCGAGCAACAAGAGAAGGATGCTGCAAAAACAAGCAAACCTCAGCGAAAGCGTTAATACCTCAAGTTACGAGAGCTGTAGCTGCAGTCAATACAAGTTACTCAAGAATGATACTGAATAAGCTTTTGGTTATTTGGGAATGACAAAGGAGGTTTCATTTCTAATGCTCCTAAGTCATCCACATTAATTAATGCTTTAAAATGGCAATGAATCATTTCCCGGAATAATTTGTATTGGCTAAATTAAATCCAGTGAAGGGAGCCAATTTGCTGATTGTAAATTATCAGAGGCCCTGACTAGTTTGTGTGTACATTGTGTACTGTTTATTAGGCTACTGGGAAACAAAGGATGGCTACTTTTCATCATTGAACAAGATTATAGCCCTATTAAATGACCAGCCTATTGTGAAATAATTATGGGTTTCTATTTACAGAATTCAAGCCAGACATCATTAGAAACAAAGCTGAGTGTCGAGGGGAGAGGAACAAACAAACGGAGGAAAAGCTTGCTTTCTGAAGAGCTGCACCAAAATCCACCTGAAGGGAATATTTCCATCTTCCTCGATTAACGAGAAGAAGTTCCAAGATGCAAAACTAATTATGTAAATGCTTCTGTCATATGACAGTGCCTAAAGGCAGCTTGAAGCTCAGCCTGCTCCTTGCTGTTGCTGCTGGACAATTGTTCCCAGACCTCCCTAAATTCAGAGTGAGAAGGTGAGAAGACACACACCAGCATCTCCTACATCAGGCAGAGGAGATGGATTCACAGTGCTGCCTCTCCTCCACCTGCTGCCGTCCTCCCAAGCCACCCAGCACACACACATACATAAGCCAAGCTTTACCTAAGCTAATTTACATGACATTTTCCTGCTCATATCTTTATCTCCTTACTGGTATCAAAACCTTAACATTTCTGCACGAGAAACCTTTCCCCAGCTAACCTGCTTATCAGCAGTAATGAATACTCACGCAAACAGGTACAAAATTAAATGGCTTCTTTACAGTGATTATGATAGATTGAGCCACGCTTAATCTACATAATCAAATTGCTTCTGTGTTCAGCAGTAATACCTTGCTGCTGTCCTGGGAGCAGGTTCAGCACTGGTTTCTCTTCTGACAGCTTCTGAGAAACGCTAACTGCAGATGGGAAAGGGGCTAGCCGAGATGCAATCGTTTAACACAGATGCGTGAGCTCTGGAATATAGGAAACCAGGTCCAAACGAAAGGTGCTCCCTTTAGGGAAGGAGAAAACATCGTGTCTTTAGCCTGCTTGGATGCTAATGACATAAAAGAATCTCATTAGCTATCTCAAGACCAGATTTGGGTTTCAAGTGAAGTAAGCCGAATCTCGCCAAGGCGGCAGAAATAAAGGGTATATGACAAAAAGCAGAAGAGGTTCAGGCTGGATTTTAGGAAAAAATTCTCCAAAAGAATGGGGGGGCCCAGGGAGTGGCGGGGTCACCGTCCCTGGAGGTGTGTAACTGAACCACACTGATGTGGCACCGAGGGACGTGGGCAGTGGGCACGGTGAGGGTGGGGTGGGCTTGGCAATCTTTGAAGTCTTTTCCAACCTTCATTATTCCATGATTCGCCAACACATCAAGTCATTTGGGCCCAACATTTCTTGAAGCCTTTTCTGTTCCAGAGGAAAAAAAGCCAGAAATGGCATTCCTCACCAGGTACAAATAAGTGCCTTAAAAAAAAAAATAATAATAATAACCCATTTACTTATATTGAAAATGCAGCATCAAGAGAAGCATGAAGGCTTGCTTCCTCAAGAACACGCCGAAACATTTGTTCTTTTTGAATAGCCGAACAAAAACATTAGCCTACGAGCTAGTACTCATTTCTAAACATTACCTAAGAGCTGAAAAAGTGAATAAGCCTTATGCAAAATGCCAATAAGCACTTACAGGGAACAATTTCTCTAACTCGTTATGGCTTTGACACACGTGGAGAAAACACATTGCCTGGTCCTGTGCAGCTGGAGAAGTGACAGCTGTAGCAAACAGATCTCTGCATCGTCTTAAGCAAGGGAAGACCAAGGAAGGGGGAGAAAAAAAGAGATGGGTTCTGGCAAGGGCTGCTGGCACAGCCTGACTTTGGCTCAGGAGGAAGGAAAGGCTTGAGTTACACCAAAATAGATTTAGGAAAGAATCAATGACATTTCATCTGAAAGTATGAGTTTAAGTTTTAATTAGGATCCAAGATTTTGCACTTAACTGCACGAAGCGAAGGAATACACGTACTGATGCTTCCCGAGATTACTGACAGATCTGAAACTTACTCATCTCTTCTCGAAAGGTTAATTAAAGAACAATCCTGGAGAGCAACACCGTAGGGAAACAGAAAAGAGTCCGCTCCACCTGGGAGTCCTGGGGAAAAGCTGGCAGGCAGCGCCCGCTCCCCCACCTGGAAGGCTCCGGTTTGCAACCTGAAATCAGTGCACGGTGACCACTGCCATGGAGACCCCAAATGATTTTGAACTGGCCCAGCAAGACAACGAGATGAGCACAGAGCTTGCCCACAGGGCTCGCTACGGCTCCTGGACAAGTTCTGCAGCCTGGGCTGTGCTCAGTGCTTTGACACTCCTTAGCAGGGCAGCCAAAGGCAGGGAGGTAACTCTTGTAATTAGGAAACTAAGGCAGAGTGAGTCACCCAAGATCAAAGCCTGCAATTAACCTAGAAACAGGCGGTAGGATCCCCAGTGCCCGTACACACTGACTGAGCCGCAAAGCAAAGGACTTCTCTCATCCCAGCATCATTAAGAAACACGCCAGCTTTTAGAGAGCCTAGCTACAAAGCTCATTTGAAAATTTTATGCCAATTTAAGAGACATTATCAAAAAAAAGGAGAACGAAAGTTTCATCATTTGAACAAGACTGTGGAAGGAAGCGACCTTTGGCTGTGCAGTAATTTAATTTACTGGGAACACGAGCAAAGTCTCGGTTAGGTCTGAGAGGACCACTGCACAGCTACAAGAGGAAGAGAAGTGCAGATGCAGGGCTGGAGAGCACTTCACCTCCTGGGGAGGCTGCAGGGATGGTACAAGGCAGCAGTGAGGCTTCCTGGCTAAAGCCAGCGCAGCTGCTTGGCTCGGCATGTAAAGCAGGGTGACAAGTGCTGCAAACACAAGTGAAATACGGAGGCAAAACGCTGGGCTCTCAGATCACAGGCAGTTTTTTGCTGTTTTCTTCACAAACTTAAGCCAGGTGCCTTAGCTGTCACGGGAGACGTGTGGAAATTTGGGAGAAGCCCAGGAAAAAGCAGAGGAAAGACAAAACAAAATCAGGATGGTGACAGATTCTGAATGCTGCTTAACTAAGGAAAGCTTCAGCGTTATTTGGTGTGGTCTTTATGGGCCCAGTTGAACTGTTACTTCTCAAAATTCTTTCATTTTCTCACGTTTACATTGCACAGAATTTTTTTGTTCCAGTTACAGAGAACTGTTTGACAGCCCTTGGTGACCACTCAAACGTTTGTCAGTGGCTTAAACAGGAAGGTTTGCCTGAATTAAGGCACAATACATCAGAAAAGGCTGATAAGGATGGGCAGCAACAGATACAATCCAAGAGGTGGGACCCCTGTTAGTGTGCTGCCTGTAGGAAAGCTGCACAGCAGGTCAACGTGCAGGACGACCCAACAGAGAAATACTGCGGTAAAGAAGGTTAAGGAAAGGATGTATACAGACGCAGAGGTTTCTGCAGCATGTTTTGATCCAGCAGAAACACGAAATTACATCACTTCCTATAGTAACCCTTCATCTGGAGACATGACAACTGTGTATACCAAATGCCCCTGAACTCCCCAGCCAGAAATGTTAGTGACTCTACACCATTCACTCTCACATCCACTGCTCAAACTGAAACCGTCCGCTTTTTGCTCTTGAATTGAAAAGCAATCTTTCATTTCAGATACTTGTGGTGTTTTTTTCCCCCTTGTTTTTTTTTTTTTTTTTTTTGACTTAAAAGCATCCGTCTGAAATAAGTTTATGCCAGTGACAATTGAAACACGGTTGTGGGGGCAGTTTCTTCACACTGAAACAAAATTGGTAGATGCTACCCTTCTAAAATGTTGTCTTTGTAAATGCAATGTCTAGAGACATCAATTAGGCAACATTCCACTTCAGCTACTTGACTGACTGCATTTAGGATGAGATTCTCTCCTCCTATTCCCAAAAAACCAGTTAAGTATCTATCTGCAAACACTTGCACAGAAGAGAGTCACTCACTCAAGTTTTTTTATGCAAGGTTTTCAAGGACGCTCACAATTTAAAGGCGGCATTCGTGGTCTCCAAAGCTTCCCCACACCTAAAGGATGCTCAAAAAAACGGATTCAGGTCTGCATTCGGCATTGGTTCGCACTTTACATATATGAATTGCCTGTCACTGACATACTCATTGAAGTAACCGCAGCCAGGGCTCACCTCTTTTACGTATTTACTCATCCACACGTGGGGCATACATTTCAAATAGCAAGGCATGTAAACAGGGTAACGCTTAAATCAGAGTACGCAGTGAGTATCTGTAAGTGCCTTCATTAAAGCAGTACTTCTGCTAAATGCACACACACACACACACACACACAATTGAATGCCACAAGTATAGCGCTGCTTTCAGGATTTCAGATACAAAAGTAGAGACATTCAGACCCACGGGTGGAAAACACCAGGCTGTAGCAGTTCCTTATCCCCCAGCATCCCCCTCCTGCAGCTCACAGCACTTCAGCCATCCTGCAGGTCTTCACATTCTTACACCGGCCTGCAACACCCGTGAACAGGGAAATACCAAATGCAACCAGACCCTCAGCGTTGCCACTCGCTGTGAAATCAGGAGGCATCCTTTCAGCACCCTGCTGTGTGAGCGAGCAGAAAGCTTACCCCATCTGGTAGGGCCCTCCAGCAGACAGCACTCACAAATTCATTTGTGTCATCTTCCTTCCGGTCCTTGTCCAGGACACTCTTGACTGTATCAAACTTGAATGTCAGGAGTGTCTTTGAGAGGCCCTTATAGTACAGGTAAAGGGAATTATTTTCGCTTCCTAGAAATAAAAAAATACAGAAGATTATGTTCTGGAAGCAGGCAAAGAAATAGGGTTTCTTAGCCCTTTTATTCTCTCAAGAGATGACATTTCCTCCCAATAGCTGTCATCACGCTTGTGGTGCCTTGGCAACTGGGCATGCCTCACAGCAAACTTTCACAATGCTTAAAAACAGAACAGGCTTTATTACAAAACAACTGCAGTATGCAGTGCACTTGTAAAATAAACTGGATCCCAACTTTTCCCCAGAACTTCCTTAGGGTCAAGCCCTTTGAGTACAGCATCTACACTAGCACGTGGAATGCCTGCTCAGTGTCACAGCTGTGAGGCAGGTAGCACCATCACACATTTGCTTGTAGTAATCGAAGATGACAGCTTGGTCTGTGGAGGTTTAAGTGAGAGAAACTAGACAGTGAGTAGGCTTTATTTAGAAATTCATCCCAATTTCTGCCTGCAACCTATGGAGAGATCAGAGAACACACATGCTAAAGGTCCTTGCAGTGCTGGAGCAGCCGTCCCACACATCCCAGAGGGATCAGCCTGCCAATGCTTTTTCACCAAGACCTGGGGATTTGCAGAGGTTCAACAGTCCAAAAGCAACCAAAAGACAGAAAGGACCCGAGGAGTAACAGCTTAAGGATAAGTTAGTCTTCTGAAAGCTGTTCACAATGAGGGAGTCACTATTCACCACGCAGAATGCTGCGCTAAGTGACAAGTATGTGACCCACTCACATGGTCTAGGCTGCTACCCTTCCTAAGAAAAATGCAGAAGGTGCATCTGTTGATAAATTTGAAGGGCACACATTGTGTCAGCACAAACTACATTAATAACCAGTTTTTGGTGGCAGCAAGTCCAAACTGTCGTACATAAAGACCTCACCTCAAATGAAAGGAAACCAAGTACGTAGGCCCTTAGGTCAAGCTGCCTACATCATTCCCTGGGAAGCTGAGAACAATCCTCTGTTAAGAAAACCATGAAGCTACATGGCACATTGCCGGTGTGCTTCTCAAATGGAAAGGCAGGAGCCCCAAGGAGTCCCACCAGCACCGGTCAGGGCAGCTGCTCTACTCACCACATGCAATGTAGTCTCCGTTGGATGCCAGCCCTACAAAATTCTTCTCGTTGATGTGGCCCTTGAAGGAGCGCAAGCAGTGAGGCTTCCCTACGTTCCACAGCTTCAGTTGACTGTCTGTTGACCTGAAAACAATACTTGAAGTTACAGCGCTGCCATATGGCAGGTAATCCTTGCTTGAAACACTGCTCCTGAACACCCTACTTGCAGTGTAAATGTGGGAAGTCTTGGTGCTCTCGCAGAGATTTATCCCACTTTCAATCACGTGCAACCCAGCTTGAGCCTGGAAAAGTATCTGTTCTTTTTAAAAGCTTGTCAAAATGTTTGAATAAAACACTTCCTCGCAGTATTACTCTTCCTCTCTCCTATCAGTTGCAGAGCCCTCCGCTGAACTGTACAGCCTGTGGGACATCACTGCCTCCTCCAAATCCTTGTAGATCTGGGACATGATTTTTTTTTTCCAACTTCTACAGCACAGAGGAAGTCTGTTCCTTTCTGCCTGCTTGCTGAAATTCTCATTCATGCCTTCACAGAATTCAAGGCAGTCTCCTCCCCTCCAGCTGCCTTGAAAGCACGATGTTCTCCTCCTGCCCAATACCAAGCAGCAGCATGTAAAAACCTAAGGGGGGTTCAGAGTTACTACTTGCATTAAATTGATGCGGATTTCTCTTGTGTAATTGAGACTGCCTCGATATAAATCTCAAACTTGCGCTGTTTTCACCTTGACAGCAAAGCCGAATATTACTTTTATAAATGTACAACTCCATGGGGATTAAATCAAAATCAATGTTTTGCATTGTTCCCCCATGTGCAAACACACCCGTCTTCAAAATGCTTTTCTGTTTACCGTGAGCAAACCTCCCTTTCAGCAAGAGCAAGGAGCTGCAGACAGACTTCTCTGCCTGGCAGAGCTCAACCGAGCTAGGAAGATCCCAGATCTCAATGCTAATGCATTTCCTCAAAGCTGAGGGGACTCGAGCCTCTCTCACCTACCAGGATTTATTCTCTAGCAGTTGCCAGGCTCTGATATCCCAGCACTCCCTGACTGATGGCTGTGAGCACGTCAACTGCTGCTGATGCAGTGAGGACTGGAGCTCGGTCAGCCCACCCTCAAGAAAACAGATAGAGATGTTCTGATCTTAAATCTGGAAGACACTGGGAGTAGGACCTGTCATCCTGCTGAGATGGAAGAGAGGGGAGGCAGGTACAGGCTACGTCACCCAAACTTACTGCTCTTCAAATATTAGGAGTTGGAAGGAAAAAGAAAAATCTACTAACAATATCCATCAAATATTCCCAACGTTAACACATTAGTCCTGCACCAATGTCACATCTGCCTAGAAATATAGCACGAGAGAGATGCACCTCATGCTCTACTGCAAAAACCTTATCTCAGCCCTCAATGACAGCTGGAATGACAAAGGAGAGATAAGGGAGCTGCAGCAAGATTTGTTAGTCATATGTAATAACAGCATGAGGTCAGATCCCAGCGAAGGTATGAACTTTATCTCTAACACTGTGACTTGAGCAGAAGTGCTATCCTAGTCTCAGGTCTCGACCAGGCAGGCCTAAAAGAGAGCATTCAGTTTCCCTAGCTACACTGCAGCTCGCTCTCCCTTCCCTTCTACTCACCATCAGAGCAATGCAAACAAAAGGGAAAAACATATGCACTACTGTTGTTTTTTTTTTGTATTTGTTTCTTGTGTTTTCTGTTGTTGTTGTTTGTTTTTGCCTTTTTGTTTTTATTGCCCAGAAGTACAAGGACATTGCCTTCTTTGCTATTAGGACAGCAATATTATTTTTAAAACGGTGCTTTTTAAAGCTCCAGAGTTGCCTGGAAACTAAAAATTTCAGAAGGCAGAGTGAAGCAGCAGCAGAATAATCCCTGGTCTACAAGCTGTCAGGTTCCTGTGACAGCTTCTGCCATTAGCTAACCCATCAAGACGACCTTATGTATATAGGCACTTAACCTCCGTGTTTTAGTAGCATACATTCTAGATCTCTTCATTAAAAGAAAAACACTTCACATTAAAAGCATTCAATTAGTAATAGGTTAACAAGATTCCATCACACTCTAGCCATTTTTGCACTCTTTAGGACAAGTGTGCTATACAAGATGATGGTTACCTGCCACTGTGCCACAAGGATAGGAATAGGCCATTGATCCTTCTGCTGTGACACTGCTCTTCTGGTTTTATACCCTCTCCAAAAAAATATCATGGATGTGCTGCTCTGGTAAATCTGCCTCTCTGTAAATCAGCACTGCAATCAATGTGTTGTGCTAAATACCAGGCAGTTCCGAACATCCTCGAGGTCAAAACCTAACTCTACAGGGCACAGTAAATCAATGCAATCTATAAAACAGCTTTAGCTAGAAATCTAAAGAATCTGAATATACAAATATTTCTTTTCTTTAAAGGAATTGGTGCTTGGCTTTTGGGAGTCACTACTGCTGACTCCCCAGTTTGCAAAATTAAGACATCTATTCTCTCCGACGCTTCCTATTGCTCACACAGAAAGATGGGTGGACCCTGGAGTTAGTTCCCTCATCCTGTTATTGCCTGTCCAAGTACGACAGCTCTATCGATATTCCTCCCAGGGCTCAGGGATAACCACTCTCAAATGGACAGCTCAAGTAGGACAGGGCCGTTCAGTCCCACGGCATCCTATGCATGATGCTCCACCTGATCACGGCTGCAGAACATTCTCATTCTCCTTATGCTTCTAGTGAACGCTTTTTTCTTAGTCAGATCTGGTTCGAAGCATTCAGTTTAACTTGATCTATGTTCTAGGTATGAATTTGCACCCTTACGAAGAGCTGTAACGCTAATGGAAACAGGAGGAGGAACTGATTAAATATAAACAGCACTGGAAGTCACTGGGGAATCTCCCACCACGCTGCTCAGATCAGCGTAATTCACCAGCAGTCTGAATACTCAGATGTACGCCTTAAGAAGCTCTGCTTTGGCTCCAGGCTGCTAGAGCAAGCTGTGAGAAAACACGGGAGAGAACTCAGATAGACGCTCATCTATTTGGCTCAAGGAAGCAAGCTGGGACTGGATTTAACCCCGTGATTGCTTCCTGCTGTCCCCGGTGTCAACACACTCACATACAACACCTAAGCAACACCCTAGAAGCCCACAGCCCCCAACAGTTGTTTGCCTTTTCCCCATCATTTAACAGGGGCTCATCTCAGTATCCAGTCCTACAAACCCTTCCACACATCACCTGATACACATGCTCAACCCTACGTGATTGAAAGCTTATCTAGAATGGAGGCAGCCACATTTGGTTTTGGGGTGGTCCTACCTCAGTCGCTTTCATGTTGTGGCTCAATGCCCTCATCACCTGTAGCAGTTCTATTTGATCACTTCTGTCACTCATCAGATGCCCTTCTGCTGTACATTACTATCCTCAGGCTGCCAGCAGCCTTCTCTGCAGCAGGGCTGTGGCCAGGAGCACCCTCAGCATACAGGCTCTTCAGAAGAGGACCATCCACCTGCCACTTCCCAAAGCTGGGGCTTATGGTCAGAAGTTGAATCTATTCCGTGATCTGTCTCTGTGCTCCTCAGGCTCCTTAGCTCCATAAGACAGAGTAGAGCCAAGTAACACAAAGAATGAATTTCTATTTCTGCCTTGGAGAAAGCAAAGATCTGCTTCCTAAAAGCACAGCTAGCGTGCACATCCACCCACACTGGCCACCCTGCAAAGCGCCCATGACGGCTGCCAGAAACCAAGGGCTACCAAGTTCTTACCCTACACAAAAAATAAATACTTACGCAGAGACTATTTCCTCCCCGCTCACAAATTTTGCATAGGAGACCGCCTTGCGATGCCCTTTGAACACCATGATGGGTTGCTTAGTGTTGCGAAGATCGTAATAGTGGACACAGTGATCTGGAAACGAGAAAGAAGAGGTAACATTTATCAGCTGGGAAGGATGAATGGGACCTCTCATAGGTAATTAGCTCACAATGAAAATGCTGTCTGTGCTTTCTGTATCTCGCTTCATGCCGCAACTAGGGTAAATAATCTGCACAATAGGAAAGGAGTGCTCAAAACAGGCTACTTCAAATGGCCCCGGAATTCAGTGCTGCAAACCCCACTTAGCCCTTGTGCAAGGCAGCAGCTAAAAGGACTCTCACCACTCCTGCCTTCCTTCTTGGCATTGTGCCTGGGCAGCCTATCTGCCATTTCTAAGGCACCCCCCTCTCTCCTTCCTCAATCTGTCTCCTCTTGGAAAACTGCTGAAGAACCTTAGGCTACAAACTCAGTCTGCCTGCTACTTAAACTGCATCATGGAAAACACGGACTGAATTTCTCATACTTACCCCATACGGGTAACCTCTATACTTGTGTTTTTGCTTCTCTCCTTGGGCTTTATTACCAATCAAGAGAGAATAAGCATTTCTGCTTGTGAAAGAACAGAGACTAAATTTCAGTTCTTTAGATTTAATTCACAGTGCCACAACCACATAGAAAGGATCGCGACAGAATTAGCAACGCATTTTATTTCCCGCACAACTAAATGCCAATTCCCAGGAAAACAGAAAAAGAAAAGCAAGAATGGAAGCCCCCATGAGATCCAAGCCCTAAGGCCACCCCGTGCTCTTCCTAGCCTAATGAGGTTAATCAGCTTCTCCCTCCCTGACCTTCCATTGTCAATGCCGAACTTCATTTAATTATCTCCTGCTGCTCTGGGCACCCAGGGAGGGCAGGCAACGCCGTGAGCATGGAAGCAGAGCAGGAAGCCTCCCTTAGAATTACCGAATCATTAAGGTTGGAGAAGACCCATAAAAGAGCATCTAGTCCAACCTTCGACCCACCCCCACTGTGACACTAAACCATGTCCCTCAGTGTCACATCTCCACAGCTCTTGAACACCTCCAGGGACGGTGACTCCACCACCTCCCTGCACAGCCTATGCCAAAGCCCGACCACTCTTTTGGAGAAGAAATTTTCCCTAATATCCAACCCGAACCTCCCTTGGCACAACTTGATTCCATCACCTCTCATCCTGTCGCTGCTACCTGGGAGCAGAGGCCAATCCCACCCCACCACAGCCTCCTTTCAGGCAGTTGGAGGGTGATGAGGTCTCCCCTGAGCTCCCCTTCTCCACGCTGACCCATCCCATTCCCTCAGCCGCTCCCCATCACACTTGTGCTCCAAACCCTACACAGCTCCACTGCCCTCACCCTTCTAACCCTGCAATTCAAGGTACCCCGACGTCACCTACTACCGCCGCTCCAATCTTCCTTCTGCTGAACCAACGCATCACCAGTGGAAGATTATCACCGAGATTACCCAGAAACGAATTTAAGTGCCAATAGCTGCGGCTACTTTTGTATTTGCACGGTTTCAAAGCAGGACTCTCAGTCTCACAAACAGTGCCCAGCTGTCTCAGCATCCCATGTGCTTTGGGAGATAACTGGATTCCCATCGATCAGGCCACAGCAGCTCCTAGAGCAGAGGCAGCTTTTCACTCATATTAAGGGGCTAATTGCAAGACACTGAGGGACAGGGCCCCATGGCAGAACCTGCAGTCAGATGTGGCAAGCAGGCAAATTGTCCTCTCTGCTTCAAGTGCCTCACTCCACTGCACATCAATACGGGACTAGTGGTCTCTCTGCTGTGCGTTTATGGCTCCAACCATGCCCTTCTCGCTTTGCAGGAGCAGACACTCAGTCTCCTCCATCACTGACACCAGGATTCAAGCAGCCAGGGCATGGCCAAGCCACCCAGCTGGGCTCAAGCTCTGCAGCTGCTGGGTCCCATCCTGCTAGCACCAGGACACCTGGAAGCGCCATGCTCCCATTCCTTCTACCTCCAAAACAGGAGCCTCAGAATTGCTGATGCTATCGACCAAAATCCCAGAGCTTTCCTACCATTCAGGCATTGAATCAGCTTTAGAACAACATGATGATGTAACGTGTACTCAGCAGAGGGGATCATTTTCAAGGAGACGTCAGATTAAGCGTTAACATTCCTTGGGTAAGATCTGAGCATCTTGCTCCCTTCTGTCACTCTGAAAGCTTGCGCCAAACCAGGCACATTTGCTTACCTGGCCAGCATACACCTCCTGCAGCTATGAAACAGTTAACTGGCAATTGTTATTTTAATGAGCAGAAATGATTCTAGCAGGGCTTCCCATTAGGAGCCGGTTAGTGGATAAGCCTTTCAAGCCTATTTTTGCTCCCGGTTTCAGCCTCCTCTCCAGCTGGCCTGTCATTAGGATGCCTCTGGATCACCAGGTGTTATCCTTCAGAGGGTGACAGGGAAACGGGGATCTGTGGATGAGCTGAATGAGAACGCGTCGAAGCATTTGGACAACGGGGAAAGGCAAGGGCTGCAGCAGGAACCAGTGGTCCACTGCAGCGAAGGGACATGGAGTTGCACTCGCCTCCAAAATATGGCAACAAGCAGCTGGAAGTCCGCTGGCACCCGGCACGACGTGCCTCCCCATGGCAGCAGGGCAATCAATCACTGTCTGCTCTCATCACCGCAGGGCCGGGGGAACAGCAAGGCCAGTGGGCTCTAAAATTAGCCACTTAATTATTAATTGATTATTTCAGCAGCCCAAGTGTTGGCGCGCAACGGAGGTTTTTTTTATTCAACTGAAGCAGCTATTTTTAAAGCAGTTATGTGAAGACAAATGCATACCGCATTCATTAAAACCAGAGCAGGTGGTCGTGTTTTACAATTAAAGAGATACTCTCTCTTTCGGGCCATATGGACTTTCCGCAAACAAGATAAAAACGCCATCTGCTGAGGAAGAGCAGAGCCTGAAAACCAAGCTAAACGAGAGGAAGGCAGCTCCCAGGTAGCCCAGTAGGAGCCCCACGGGGTGGGCTGGGATGAGGGCACAGCAGCATCGAGTGCTGTGCAGCTCAGCAATAAGAGGTCCTAGGAGCCAGCTGGCGCTCAGGAGAACGGAGTGGGCATCGAGGGGACTCAGCCCCTAAGCTCTGCAATTGCCCTTCAACTTTTGAAGCAGTTTGCACAATTCTAGAAGCCACGAGCGTGTTTGTTTCGTTGCCAGCCACGCACAGCTTATTTCCTTGTTTTGCTGAGCATTAAAACCATCGTTCAGCAAGTTTTCTTTGTTAAGCTCTACACTTGCCACCCCTGGCCCAAGAGCTCACTCGAAACAATTTCAGCTTCCAAATGACGTTTCCACAGATAAAAGCCTCACACCTAACCCTTGGGCAGCAGCAGCTCCCTGCTTCACTTCTGCTTCTGTGTTCTGGCTTAATTGAAATATATACGAGATAATGGGAAGGAGTATGTATACACACCATAACAAATTAAACACTCCGAAGCAATTCTCATCTAATTCAATGTCACTGCAGACGCTGAGCATGAAAGAATTCTATTGCTGCTCCTCCTGAATTCAGATTTTTCTCTGGCAGGTCATATTATACCTTTTTTTTTTTTTTTTTCTTTTTTTTAAACTGTCTCAGAAGGCAATAAGGGCAGCTCAGCTCTGCTACCACTGCCGGGAGCTCAGAGACCACGAGGATGAGTTTTTAAATAGCATTTCCAGAAGGGCTCACTTCCCCGATGAAGCCGCGCTTTCGCCTTCGAGCCGCCCGGCGACAAGTCATCAGGAATTCAGGCTTTCTACTGCAAGCGCTGACAAGCCCAGCAAAACTTCCCAGAGATCTCCCAGGCTCCCCCCAGGAAATATAGCCCACGTCGGCAGAGGCTGCCATCGCTCACCGCTCGGCTCGTAAATTAGCAGGGCAAGCAGGAGGGCTGGAACAGGGCGAGGAGATGAGCATCTCCATCCCAGCTTGGGCACGGAGGAGGGTGTGCGGTGAACAAACTGATGGTGTGGTTACACCAGTGCAGGGAATGGGGTGAAATACTTCCCAAAAGGGAACTGCTAACGGACCCGGCAGCAGCTGCGATGATTTTACAAGCGTTCAAAAAAAAAAAGATGTAATTGCTCTTGCATTTTCGGCGGTCTAAACAACAATAAAAAAGAGCAAAGTCTGTGCTTTTGCCAAAAGTGCTTTTCCTTACACTTAGGGAGATTTGCTGCTAAAGTTCACGAAGCAGCTGTTACTAGAAGGCTCTAAATTCACATCACTTATTGGAAAGCTCTTAAAATATACTGAGGAGCAGCAACTCTGGATCAAGGTTAGGAAAGAGCATCGCAGGGCAGCAGATTTTTTTTTTTTCCCCCTAACGTTTCACTGAGTACCTGTGCATCAGGGCGGTGACACTCACAGACCAATTCAACTCTCCAGGTACCAGCAGTTCCAAGCCACATTCATCTTCCACGTCACATCCTTCACCGGGAGCATTAACTGCCCTACAGCTCAAAGTACCTCGCAGCCCTCCAAGGCTTTTTTCCTGACCGAGAACCACTTCCTAGAAGGAATATCAAGCCAAGGACAGCAAAACAACAGTTTACCTGCAATGCAACAGCTTTGTATTCAACGGATGTAATGACTAGAAAGCCCCAAGAGCTGCACGCAAAGGTTCTGTAGCTCACCTCTGGAAAAACTGAATTGCTGACAAACCGAGGACCATTTTTCTTATTTCACTCAGAAATGCATATTTCTCAACTGTTCAATATTTATGCTATTGATCTACTCAAAATATAAGCAGTTTAAGTTGTTCTCATTTTTCAAGGGCTTACATGCCCGAGATTGCCAGTGGCGCTGACTGCTACGTGTCAGATGGATGTTCTAGCCAAGAAGGTGCCAGCATCCAAAACTGAAGATGGACAGCAGCAAATCAGATGCCTCTTAAGGTCTGTTAGAAGTCTTCTGTTACCCAAACACATTTCAAATTATTGTTGTTTTTTTTTAAATAAACAAGGGGTCAAATTCATTGTCTGTATCAATGCTCCAGCCTGCAGTCCAGAAGCCCAGGCAAGAGCACAGCCCTCAAATGTACTTCTCTTGTGTTTCTTTGATCACGACAGCCGTATCTGTTTATCTACTCTCTCATGTGAGTGGTTGATTATTCCCTCAGATTTGTCTATTTCTTTTTCCTCTGTGATATTCGAGTTTGGATCAAAGCTGCTGGTCTTTGCCACAGTGAAAATCTGCACGATAGGCAGTAAAAATTAAAGATACAAGTCCGACTGAGGAGTGGAGGTGAATACTTGTACAACCTGCCCAGCAATGTTTAATCAGAATTTGGGCAAAACTGGTGCAAGATACCTCTGCTCTCTTCCAGTTAGGTTATCCAGAAGAAACCCAAACAAAACAAAACAAAACAAAAGGGCACAAAAAAGACCACAAGAAGCACAAAATGTTAAAGAAGAGAGGCACGATTTTGGGGAGTTTGATTCTGTTTCTACTTTTGGTGGTTAAAAAATGATTTTTGGAAATCCTGAGGGAAGAACCCACGGCTCAATACACACTGAAGGAGTTCACTGAAACCCCATTATTCATATTTAAATATCTACCTATAGAAAATGGTCTTTCACTCGCTTCTCCTCTGTATACCAAGTGTAAGAACATTTAGCACGCAGAAAAAATAGAACAAGGCCTTCAAAGCTACCCAGAACTACATCTAGGCAACTTGCTCATGAAGAAAAGAGTTAAGCACATAATCATACCCCATTGCCTTCCATTGTTCTGAGCCCAGAAGTTCAAACGAAAGCTTGTATTCCAAGTGTCTAGGTGAACAGAAAGAGCACATCTTATCACTCCCAAGAGTGCTATGCCATAAAGAGAAGGGCAAGCCACCTTAATGAATTTTTGTTCACTGTACACAAGCAAGCAATAGAAAAAAAAACAGAACTTTGCCATTGAGATGAGTTAACCAAAAGTCTCTTTTTCTGCCAGGCTCAGTACAGTTCCTTCCTACAAAAAGGAAGCTTGCATCCTCATAGGTAAAGGCTCCGGCTAGGCTAAAAATGGAAACAGAATCAGGAGGCTTAAGTACAAGCTCAGTCTTCCCTGTTGAAAACGTTGCCTCTGTTAGTGCAGAGAAAGAGGAAGGGGATGAAAAGGGACAACATCCTGATTTTAAAATAAGCTCACATCAATTATGGTACGCTGTCATATGACGTACTATATTGCATGACACTGACGATGGCTTTGCGTGTTATGCCCACTGGTCCTTACAGAAAGCTGAGTAAGGGCCAGATAAACAAGTGTAGCTCTTTCTCAGACATCTGTGATAAGACAGAACTGCTATCGGAGCCCAAGCCTTGAAGATGAAATACTTTAAAATAGATTTCCTTTAATTTCAGAGGAGACTTACAAAAGCCTCAGTGCTTCACTTGACCTCAAAGCCATCTTAACAAGCCACACACAGAGCAACTTGAAAGCTATTAAGAAGAAAGTAGAACCTCCTCAGCAAATCGTCTCCCTGCCTCCACACAGGGAAGCAGAGCCTCCCCAAAAGGCAGTGATTTCTTCAAAGGCTGGTCAAAAGACAACTCAGGATTTGATTACAAGGAAGTCAAAACCAAACGTTAATCCTTATGCAGAGTGTAGCTTCTGTTTAAATCTGTTTTGGGCTTTTTTTGTTGTTTTTTTTTCTTTTTTTTTTTTTTTTTTTTTTTTTTTGCCCAAGGGCCCTTAAAGTTGCAGAACAATGTAGAATGGATTCCAGAGGTTTCCTCCAATTGATTCTACTTCTTGCTGGGAGGAGAATCACCTGCAAAGTCAATTTCAGGTCAGGTCCAATAGCTGTGCCCGGAGTCCCACTCAGCTGAGCTCTGGGCATCTCCAAAGATGGAGAATCTGCAAACTCTTCCATCACCTTGGCTGCCTTGAAAAGAACTCTTATATCAAAGGACAAAGGAGATTTTATTTTTTAAATCCAATTTTGCTTAAACTATTTGTTATTGTTAGCCTGGCTTCTCAGATCTTTTATGTTTTGTCTACTTACTCCCACATACCGGAGGTGGCACGAGGCGCTGCCATGCAACCTTTGTTAACGTGTAATTAACTTTATTCTTACTAGTTAAAAAAAAAAAAAAAAAAAAAGAAGAGGGAAATGAAGAACTACGGAATTTGAACTTCTGCAGAGTCTGTAACACCGAACAACAGCACTCTGAGGTCTTCAAGGGAGTGAGGTGGCCATGCTCAGAAGAAACATTGGGATGGAAAGTTAGTTTCCCCTACAACAGAGAGGCAGACTGGAGTTTGAGCATCCATATGCGGGTCTTGCTCTGGAGAGAAGGCTGGAGACATAGGAGGGTTGAGTGCTCCAGCTTTGGGAATAATGCACTAAGACACGTGAAGACTGGTCTTTTCCAGGGTAGATGGGAGAGTATGGGAAAAAAAAAAATAGGCCTTCGTTATAGCAACAGAAAGAAAGAACAGTAAGGAAGCCTTCCAGCCAAAGAAGCTCTGGAAAAGATTTATTTCACTCTCTAGAGTACGAGCAGAATGGGCTAGGATCAGCACAGCCTTTGGTCTATCACAAGCCATTCCAGGGAGAGAAGACAATGTGATAGTTTCCACTACATAAAGGAAATGGATGCTTCAGGAAAAAGAGAGAAGACAGCAACGCATTAGGCACGGGAAACAAAGTGGACTTGAATTCAAGAAAACAAAGCCCTGCAACAAAAATTAACACAAGAATTTCTGAAGGAATTAGATAATATCGACAGCAGTGAGTTGACACCAGAGCCCTCTTTACAAACTATTTCCTTTACTGTAAGAGAAGAGATTAAATATGGGTTTGATACAGTTTGAAGCAAAGAGCTTTTGGCAGACAAAACAATCCAGAGCATTTTGCTGAAGAATACAGCGCTCTGCACTTGCAGCGTGACAAATCACACGGCAAGGAGAGAACAGAGATAAAACCACTTCATCCCAGCATTTCCCTGCTGGAAGATCAGCACAGGCTGCGATAGCTGATATTTATTTTTGCTGTCCATAGCTTCCCTTCAAAAGAACTTACAAACAAAGAAAATTCTATCCCAGTACAGTCAGCGTTACAGGCACAATTGCAATGTTTGCTAGGTACAGCTTCGTATTCACAACGTTCTGTTGCAGAAGTTACAAGTACTCCGTTAATGTAACTAAAACAAAATCACCCATCTGAAGCATTTGCTTTACCTCTTCTTTTTTATGTGAACCCTTTGCAGGAAAAGAACAGTTTTCCTGAATACCCCATTGTCTTTTTCTCGGGGGGGGGGGGGGGATCTCAGCAACGTATTCAAGGAGCGATGCCCTGCTCTGCAGCAGCGAACTGGAACAACGTCCTTATTTTGTATTTCATGTGTGCACCCAACACGATTTGGGATGCAGTGCTTCATTCATGTTTGCTCTCGGAGCTCTGTCTAGACAAGTGGTCTCACACACCTCTGTACAGCACTCCCAGGGAGCTCATACACATCACAAGCATTTAACAGCCACCCACCAAGGGCCCAAGGTTGGAAAAGCATTCAATAGATTTTTCCCCGTGGGTTGAAGCTCCCCCACGTTCTCTTCCCTTACATCCTCCTCTGAAGACTATGCAACAGTAAGCAAGGTCTGTATGATTTATTTTGCTGGTGGCTAAATCTGAAATGTATCTGTTAAGTAAGCTACAGAGCCAGTGATGTTAGTAGGGCTATTAATGGGGAGTTTCTAAAGCAGAGGAGGGCACGCAGGTATTTGGGGATGACTGCATTCTGACAATTCAATCTCATTTTCTCACACTGCAATAAAGATGATTGTTGAAGGCAACTGCCCAACACATTTAAAGAACCGAACACAAATCCAGCCCAGATCTCCACATAAACAAAGGCAGAACGCAGCTTCGAGAAGAAGGAAATGCCTAAGAGTGTCCTGCATGGCAGACTGGATGGTGCAGAAAGGAAGATGGGAAAGGCTCACCCCATGCAAACTGAATTCAAGGGAGCTGCAGTTGTATTAAGCACAACTGGTAGCCTCAGTTTCATCTCTGGCAAAACCAACAGCTCAGTAAGCACTCTTCCAAGGAAAGGCTCAGGGAGGTGACAGCAGCAGGTTACAGGTTAGCATCTGATATATTTTGACAGAGCTCTGCAGGGAAGACGATACCCCGCTTCAGCCAGTGATTGTAATCTCTAACACCAAATGCACATATTTTTTTTTTTTTAATGTATATCAACACTAGCATTTCACTGAAGATCTATATCTCCCTCTGCTGAACAGAAAAAGGGAACAGCAGCCTTGATGGGATCTGCCAACCGGGTTTTTAACCTTTGTATTTGACGGATTCCCTATGGCTTGAAGTTACAAATGACATTTGCCAGGGTATGGATAATGGTCTTTATGCACTGGGGACATTTTTTATTGACTTGTCTAAAGCTTTTGACACAGCAGCCCATAAAGCCTCCGCTAAGTAACTTGTCTCATATTAAGGAGAGAAGGAGGAGACATAAAGCATTAGAGATCTTAATCTGTTGAGAAAAAGAGCTGAGGTGGGAAGGGGAGCAAAACAGATTTCTCTTGAACTCCTTTGAAACTTTGACCTTTATGGCTTTAAAGAGCTGCAGAGATTTCTCATAGGAATAAGGGATAGATGGTCTGAGTTCAAAGTTTTTCATCTATCAGATTGCTAGGAAAAAACCCAAAATATTCAGTACAGATGAGGAAGATGTATCAATGCTACAAAACTGAAGAAGACAACAGCGGACCTGCAGAAAAATTACTGTTCAGGCTCTAAATCCAATCCTTCTCCTTGACAATGAACATGTATGACTATATCCACTAATGCACATACTTCAATGTCCATAAATGACTTTTATGACACCCAGAATATATGAAGAGAAGTCATTTAATAGTAAAAGGTGCCCCAACCCACGCTATCTAAATAGACTATATGTCTGAAGATCTGAACCTTCTCACAAGTACCAGAAGTCTTATTTGTACAAAGACAGTTGGCTACATCCATCAAACCATCAGTACCGCCTCATTTGATGAGCAGATCTCTCCTGATTCAAGATAACTTGCTGCACGCAACATTTGATCTCAGTGCAAACCAAAGGTCTCGTTACTGATTGCCTCGAAGTACTGCAGCTCATGGAGCGGTGATGGAGGGAAAGGGTAAAAGTCAGGCTCCCAGAGACCAAAAGTTCCAAGACAGCAAGTTCATGCTGGTAAGGGCCTGAGACATTATGAAAGATAGATATGAAAAGGAACGTCCTCCCTAAGATTTTATGTTTATGGAGCAACAGCTTTAGGGTTTTTGTTGCATCAGCATACATCCCACAAGAATCACCAAACAAGCTTCAGAGCAACCAAACTGGCTCTAGGAAAAGAGCAGGCCGCTGCAACAGGCATTACAACGTGCAACTGAGGACACAGGCTTGTCAAATTCTCAGTTAAACCTGATGTGGGCCCAGCACTGCATTGTGCCTGACGAGCCTGAGGAGACACAAGCTTCCTACTAGGTTTGGGAGGTGGTGATCTGATTCATCCCCTAAATGGCCAAAGTAGATTCCACTGTTGTTGGAAGAGATGATGAATGTTAAAGATATTGTCACAATCACTAATACTCAAGCTTCAAATAGGAGTGCTTCAATCAAAACCCCAAGATATGGTAGATAATGCAGATGAGGAATTAAATAAGGAAAAAGTACAGGATGACACATAGGTATCCAACGTGGAAAAGAGGCAATCTACTGCCTAGCTAGGCAATGAAATGACCCATAGGAAGGATAACTGGATTTGTACACACATCTACAGCCTTTCTTCTTTGTCACCAGCTTGAGTTGCAAGTGGTTAACAGTTCCTCTTTAGACAAACTCCTCTCAATCTAGCCCAAGCATTGAAAAACTCTCCTCTTACAAAACACGTGCAATCTTAGATGCTCAGATACTATGAAATGAAGCCTTCTAGAAAACAGATCACACTGCATTTGTAGGTTGCACATTCTTTCCTAAGCAACGTGACAATTTTCACCAGTTTGTATGGAAAAAGTACTCTACGCTGTCTAAGTCTAAATGTACACCGTGCCCAACTGTGAGCAGTTTGAAAGGGAGGTAGAATAGTAAGGCACTAGAGAAGATGTCATTCTAATAAGTAATTCCTTTAAACCGAGCCATCAGAAAAACCGCAGCTTTGGAAACTCTGTGGTTGAAGTGGATTAAACTCTTAGGAATATAGCAAGAAGTCCTAGCAAGAGCAATTTGGCATTTGGAGGAAAAGATGAATTCAGAGCTGCCAATTCTGTTCCTAAATTTCAAGGCTTATTTCAATTTTAATTTGAATTTCATAGTGTTGACTAAATGACTTCTGCACCAGTTGCAAGACAAAATGTTGAGGAAAAGAATATTTAAGCCAACAATTAGAGCGCTCATTTCTGCTACCATCAGATTTATCCTTTTCTCAAGAGAATCAGATTGAGCTTTTCAAGTTCATTTTATTCGTTCACTTGTCACTGAAGTGTGACTGTCTCTCAGATAGTCTGGTACCTTCCAATAGGTCTCTACAGAGGTATTCGCTATGCATTGCAAGTCCTTTACCCAATGAATCAGGGACGACTTTTTCGGTGTAAATAAAGTTAAATAAGCTTTTAAGTCCTGAAATTTGGACATACAACACCTCCTGCATGCCCGTGAATGGTTTTGTGTCCCAGCTGCACAGTCTCTGGCTGACCTGGCATCTCTCTGTTGGGCACGCACAAGCAGGTCAGCTTAACCGCACACAGCATCGGTTAAAGTAACACGGTGTGGGTGCAGTTCTTCAGTTTCTCAGTTCTGAACAGGAGCAGATCTACCACACACGTCTGAAATCTGAGCCAGAAAGACAGTCTTTGGACAGGCGGTGCAGTTTGATACTTCACTTCATATTACATTCCAGCATTTATGAAGAGGGATCACTTTTAAATCAAACCCTCAAGACAGTGTTCTAAACTGAGCAATCTTACTAAGCTCAGCACCTCCCCCAAAATAAGTACTGTCAGTACAGACACATGATTGCTACCACTGGCCAAAATCAGAGAGTCACAGAATCGCAGGAGTTGGAAAGGACCTCAAGAGATCATTGAGTCCAACCCCCCTGCTAAAGCAGGTACACTACAACAGGTCGCACAGGTAGGCGTCCAGCCAGGTCTTGAATATCTCCATAGAACAAGACTCCACGACCTCTCTGGGCAACCTGTCACCCTGACTGTAAAGAAGTTCTTCTGCATGTTAGTACAGAACTTCCTGTGTTCAAGTTTTAGGCCATTGCTCCTTGTCCTATCACTATACACCATCGAGAAGAGCCTGGCTTCATCCATTTGCCTCCCACCTCCCTTTAGATATTTCTCAACATGAATCAGATCCCCTCTCAGTCCTTAGGAGGACTTCCTTAGGAGGAAGTTTTTCGCTCAGAGGGTGGTGACGCACTGGAACAGGTTGCCCAAGGAGGTTGTGGATGCCCCGTCCCTGGAGGCGTTCAAGGCCAGGCTGGACGTGGCTCTGGGCAGCCTGGTCTAGTGGTTGGCGACCCTGCACTCAGCAGGGGGGTTGAAACTAGATCATCTCTGAGGTTCTTTTCAACCCAGGCCATTCTATGACTCTATGATTCTTTTTTCCCCCAGGCTGAATAGACCCAGGTTACTCAGCCTTTCCTCATATGGGAGATGCTCCAGGCCCTTCATCATCTTTGTGGCCCTCTGCTGGACTCTTCCTAGGAGATCCCTGCTTTTCTTGAAATGGGAAGCCCAGAACTGGACACAGTAGTCTAAATGTGGCCTGACCAGGGCATAGCAGAGGGGAGGATCACCCTAGGATACCACTGGCCTTCTTGGCCACAAGGGCACACTGATGGCTCATGGCCAGTCCACTGTCCACCAGGACCGCCAGGTCCCTCTCCGCAGAGCTCCTCTCCAGCAGGTCAGCCCCTAACCTGTACTGATGCACGCAGTTATTTCTCCCCAGGTGCAGGACTCTACACTTGCTCTTGTTAAACCTCATCAGGTTCCTCTCTGCCCAACTCTCCAGTCTGTCCAGGTCTTGCTGAATGGCAGCACAGCCTTCAAGCATGTCAGCCAATCCTCCCAGCTTTGTATCATCAGCAAACTTGCTGAGGGTAGACTCTATCCCTTCAACCAGGCCATTGACGAAGGTGTTGAACATCTGATGATAACCACCCCCCTGAGCTCTGTCACTCAGCCAGTTCTCAATCCACTTCACCATCCACTCATCTATCCCGCATTTTCTAAGTTTCATAACAAGGATGTTGTGAGAGATGGTGTCAAGCACAGATTCCTTCTTTTAAAGGACCCTTAGCTGATTGAAGAAGGGCTGCAGATGCTTTCCTAGGCTGTAACAAATAAAACACGTGCCATGGTTTCTGGAATGAGTTTAAGCCACATGATGTCAAGCGTGTACTTCCAAAGCATGGCCTTGTCCTCATCTTTCCCTGCCAATAGCCTCAGAGATCATCGACTAGAGGAAACTCGCTGAATACCCAAAAAAGGTAAGACACCCTGGAGGTCCAGCTCAACAGAATTCACAGGCAAGTCCCAGACTTGCACTCAGCCATGCCACACCAGTTCCATAAAGGCTGAATTTTGAGCGTTGCTGTGAACTTCATCCTCATGCTTCAAAGAAATGCCTAACCTTTGCCTATGCCTTTGAATACCGAGCTCAATTCACAAGCTAAAGGCAATCTTGTAGCTTAAACTCAAAGAAGCTGCCTAACTCCACCCTAAACATATCACATTTTCACACAGATAGATCCTTTCTGAGTCATTGCTGGTTTTCAACAGAGCGAAGTACTTACCCAGGAGAATCTATTAAGGTAAGACCTTGCTTTCAGCTGGAAAACATTAATTCTCTTCCAAAAAGGCACGCTGCCTTCTTGGTCATTAATATCACATCATTCTTCTGAGATGAGTGACAAGGCAGGCAAGTCACCCAGATCTCAGGCAGTATGAAAGGCTGGCTCTACAGAAAGATATTTGGAAAAGAGAAATCACTCCTCCAGTTACTGCAGCAAAGAAATCAATATTTCACTGGACAAAGATGGTCTTTGACGCAGTCCTGCTTGGGGACCAGGAACATTAGCAAAATTGGACGATGCCGACTAAAAAGCCACACGTGACCTTGAACTCTAAGTGCATCAGGGGTGTGCAGAGAATTTAAGGGGTGGAGATTAAGTTGAAAAATCAAAACAAAGCTGTTGACATAGCAACAGGAGTCCTTTTTCAAGTTGTATGCTGTGAATCAGAATCATTAGTTTTGTGGCCTTTCAACAAGGAACGAAAGGCTATGGCATTCAAAGCCAGAGCGTGATGCCATTCTGTAATGCTGAAGATGGTGCAAGGAAAAGATTTTTAAATAGCTTGCAAAACCTGCTGGACAAGAGCAAAGTCATCTGGCAAGGACAAGCAGTTTCATGGGAAGCATTCTTGCTCAGCAGCATTGTACAAGCAGAGAAGGGAATAGGGAAAAGAGACAGAAAGGGCAAGGAATGCATGGACAGGAACAAGTGGAGAAGCCTCAGCACGAGGGACACACTCCCCCAGCGTAGACAACCTCAACCTCTGAGGCTGCAGGTTTATGTAAGCATTATTGCCAACACAATGAGCACTGCCCTATGCTTTTCTGGGTCAGTTCACCCGAATCAACAGTTTGTGACAACGCAGTGTGATCCAACTAAGAGTGAAACTAACCCAGCAAAATGCGAAGCCCTGAACGTGATGTAGCTGCTCCGCTGCACTTCTGCCTACGTGTGCTCATCAGCTGCTTCCACTTGTTTGTACAACTCCTGGCAAGCAGGTAGTCTGTCTTGTAGCTGTGCAGCACTGAGGAGCCCCTCTCATCCCCAACTCAACCTGCCACATTTATGGGTCCTGCATGGAGAAAAACTGCATGAAAGAAGATGATGAATCTAGTGCAAGAACTCGGGAATTCAAAGTTTTGATGATCTGATCTCCGCATAATATATGGCAAATAAAAGGTCAGCAGTAGCTGCTGACGGTATTACAGCATGCTGGGAATAAAGCATTGCTGCTTTTTATTGCTACCAATAGCTATGCTTGGCTCACTGGAGATAGTAGACAATCTGATCTCACCCAGACTGCACAACTTGGACTTTCAAGCTGCCAACTGCATGCACTTGCAGCCCATTTGTACTTTTTTTTTTCCCCCCCTGAAAGCAGGGCAACAGTACTGCCAGAAAATATATAGGTTGAGGGCATCAATGCTATTGCTGAAGCAGAACAATAACAACTTCGGCCATGATTTATATAGCTAATTTCAGGATAAAGACCCATCTATTTTTAAAAAGAGGAAAAGACCACAAAATTACCTGATTTTGTATTCGTCAGTGATTACAGTTTATACTGCACAATGTTTCAACTCAGTAAGCATGCAAATAGAATATTTTATTAAAGTAACAGACCAAAGGGATCTTTTCTTCTTTATGTGCCCTCTCTACTGCAATGGATTTTCTCAGGTTGCAGTCTTACGTGATAGCTTTCCCCTCATCTGAAATGCCTGTTGAATTTTAAGACAATTATTTCCTAAACCAAACGTCTATTTCTCCATTTTAGGCTCTACTTCCAGTTTATTGCCTGTTTGTTTTAAGCCACAGAAATGATCTTTTGGTCATCTGAAAGCTTTTGGAGTAAAGAGCCCAGAAAAGAAACATCTATCATCTATATAAGATGGGAATCCTGGGATTTGCTTCTGTAATAGCAACTAAAGCAGTTTTCTACAGCATCTACTTGAAGCCAAGACAGTTCTTCATCCTGAAGGAGAATGCTTCATATGGAGATAAAGCGTGAACACTTGTGCATCTAACCAAACACTCTATATCTAACCAAAACACCACAGCTGCTCCTTGCATTACCACTATCCCCATTTACCTGTGGGTAAACTGAAGCCCAGAAGAAATCCAGAGATACAATAAATTCCAATCCTAACCCACACCAAGCCCTTCTCAGAAGATGCTGTTCAAGACTAAAACTTCTTCTCCTGCCACCAATAAAAGGCAGGGACTGTCTGAGGATCTCATCTTGAGGAAACGGATGACAGAGTCCACAGGCTGCTGCCTCGGCTCACATCATTTGCACCACAAACATTAGCAAGCATTCAGCAATTTTAGAGGAATAGGAAGGGAGATAACTTCCAAAACTGTAGAAAGTCTGCAATTACTAAGCAAATCTCTCTCTGAACATTTTACCCGAGCACAACAATATATAGCATCACAGGCAGAGGTAAGCAATGAGTCAACATTTTACACTAACAAATGAGAAGGGATACATAAACTGGAGATAAGGTAGGGAGGATCTTAAGACAGCCATTCTGTTTTTGTGGAAAACACCAAGTGGGGACCAGAACAGAGACTCAAGGAGATGCTGATCTATCTGAAGTATGTGATTAGGAAAAAACAACTTCAAAGAGGCATTCTGAATAGATGGACACAAGTGGCAAAGGTAGAGGAAAACATGTCATGAATCAAGATGCAAAAGAACAAGGCCTTGCGAAAAAGGATTTCAGCTGTAGGGAGGGTTGAAGACCAACCCCCAAGAGAAAAAAAAGGGAAATAATAATTGGAAAAAGAAAATCTGTGACAACCTGAAGACTAATATTGAAGCCCTAGACTTGCAGTCAAAATTGCATTACTAAAGCAAGGCTACCAACTTGCAACCTATCCCATGTACAGAGAAAGGGGGACTGGAAGATGTCTATTTAGTAATTTAATTACAGTGTAATTAAACCAATCTACATCATTCTTTTATGTCTCAAATGTTACGTACTTTCCCCACCAACCATTTCAGCAGTTGCTTTTCTCTTCAAGTTTCAAGCTATAAGGATACATACACCCATACATACACACAAATATAGCATCAAGTTCCACCAAATCAACACCATGGAGTGTATACAGCAGCAGCACTTCTGCTTTAACACTGTACCCAGTTCTGTTGTGTGTGCAATGTTAGGAAATCAGGGCTCCTTTATCACTGGGTAAACCAGTGGCAAACTAGTTGACATGAATTCTCACAACTGAAACCCCTCTGCGCACATCAGCAAGCCGACTTCCTAAAATTGCCCATCATCCTGCTTCATGAATTAAGTGTTTTGTACCACTCATCTTTATTCCTCTGACGGCAAACAGGAACCTTTGTCCCCGTGCCTTTTCTTTTTAAACACTGTTTAAAGAAACCAGCTTTTCTCTTCCTTTATTAATTTTACTGCCCATGTGACGAACGCACTATTCATAAGTTACACTGCTTTTTTTTTTTTTTCCATGGACTCAATGAAATTAGTAAACAAGATCAGTTGAAAACGATGGAGGAAAAAAAAAAAACCCTCTGCTTCTGATATGACACATTAAACAGGAGAGTGCCTACTTTCATACTCACTATGGAGTGAAATAAACTAATTTCTCTGCTCTGAATTTTTAACTTTAGAAATAAAACCAGCTTGTAAGAGCCCTCTTTTTTGGTTAATTTCAAATGGCATTTTTTCCACTTGTATTTACTGCTGAAAGATCAATTAAAATTCCTTTGTGGGAAATCATTCCCATCAGTACAATTAGTCCACATAATTGCTCCAGCAACCACCGTTAAATATCCATTTTACTTTTTATTTAGGCTTAATTACCGAGCACCAAGAAGATGCTTGGTAATTGATGGTAGAGATGCTTTCACTTTTTAAAAAAAATTATCTTCTGCCTTCCTCCTATGCGTTTTTCCCTATTACAAATACCATTTTACCCTCAGCTATCTCAATCTCAAAAATGCACATGTAGTCATCTGAAGCTTCCAGTTAACCCCTAGTGCCCACTAACGCCTCTTTCCCCAAGTAACTTACTGAAGAAGAGACAACTGTGGTTCATTAGGCATGAGTGTGGCCTGATGGATACAGACACGCTATCTGTTTGCCTCCCATGTGCCCTACAGCTTCAAAAACCCTCATAGATTTATCTGTGCCTTATCCTCTCCCCTGCCTTTCAGGTGGAAAAGAATCCCAGTCACTGATTTATCTGGAAGAATTCTGCTTCGTGGTGCTGTTACATATCTATTTTAATCAGTAGTTGATCCATTTGGAGCTAGTGCTCACATCGTTCCCTAGAGCCTTTCACAGATAGCCCCTTTCATTCAAATGCTGCTAGTAGGTATTGTAATTCAATTCTATTCTTGCATGTAATTCACTAACCTTCAGCAAGATGCCTGTCAAGCAAGTCAATATTTTACAGTCCAACTTGAATCCATTTTTTGCAGTGTATCAAAATGCAAATGAATTTTTGCTCTTAAGAGTCAATCTAAGTAGAACCAGGCTGGAAATTGGAACACCTAAAGAAAACAGCAAACCAGGGGCTGCAAGAATGCGATCAACGTATCTCCCAAAGTCCAGAGATAGCAAGTGTCATCAGAACATCTAGTTACAAGCACATTAAAACTCCCTGAGGAGAAAGGAAATGCAGAGTTGGTTAAACATTTATAGGTACCTCTAAGTTTCAATTGCTGCATGTGTAGCACGATACAGTTTCCTCCTGAAGCGATACCAGCTCTGCTTTCAAGCCTTTGTATGAACACCAAAACCTATTTAACCTAAGTGAATAGCAGTCTCATCGTGCCTTTCCCAGTGACATCAACAAATCCCCCAAACCATTAACAGTGATGCTTTACTCAACCTAGGAAAACATCAGCCCGTGCACAGAGATCATAGCTGCAGCAACGGGAAACACGGACAACCACTGTTTTACAGCACGCCTCAGGTAAAACCAGTTAAAACTCCCAGTACGGTTTTCTACTATTTATATGCAATGCTGTAAATTTGAAAGAATAACTATCACCGTGTTAACACGTTGACCTTGCTTCAAGACTCACAGAGCTGAGATTTGCTTGGTTGCCTCAGCTATCTCAATGAACACATTGTGTGACTTGCTTTCATGAGCTTTTTTCTCTGATGGACGCAAAAATTAAAGTCAGGCTGCAGGAAGGAGTTGACACTCAGGTATCAGGATGTCTTCTGGGTGACTGCAGACTTGAAAAGCTTTACTCAGAGGCATTTTAACTACAAAGATACTACAGTCCTAAGAACTGCAGCCAACCTCAAGTCATCTGGGAAATAAGAAGCTTAAAGGAAGGAAGAAACAATATCTTTCCCCAAAGATCCTTTCACCTACCTGCACAGCCAAAAGCTAGGTGATACCTAGAAGAGGGGCTGAATTTGACACAACACACGTTCGCCTTGGCTTCAATGCTTGCTACGGAGTTGTCCAAATTGGTAGACCACAGCTTCACTAGGGAAACAGAAAAAGAAGTTAGTAAGCAAAAACACCCAGCTTCATCTGAAGAGTATAAAATCTCGTTCATAACTAAGATTACAAACAACCTCATTTGCCGAGATGTTAACAATTAGAAATGGTCAGATTGTAACTGATGGCTACGGAGCTCGATAACTTTCCCAGGTACATCAATACTCCACTCATCCCCATACACTTAGGAGATGCTGAAGGTCCACGTCCCACACAGCTGATGGCTGCAGAACACTTGGCTCACTGCATGTTATAATCTCAGCATTTAAGACCACTGGACTGCAGATTCATATAACCACGAGCAGGAAGGTTTATACCCCTTTTGTTCTTTGTTCCCTTGCTGAGATGTACAGAACTCCATGCTCCAAGGCAGAATTGCTTTGCACTTAATAAATGCACCTAATTGTATGCTCAAACACAAGCAAGTAAGAACAACTTGTTTTATTCTCAAGAAACTGGCACAGACAGAAAAGAAATTAGTATGCTAGCTTCCTATGATGATATATTTCCTTGGTACAAAGAACTCTACTGTTTCTCCACACTGCTGTGTGAACACTGATTAAACTATGTTGTACAGAACAAGCTCTTCCCCAAAAGTACTACAGTGCTTCACAGGAAGATCAACAGAAAACACCAGTGGCTTTTCAAAATTTAGCTTTCCCCACTCTCCACAAAAACTTAAAGCAACATTTAACCTTAAAGATGAAGTGTTAGGTGCTCCCCACGTGGTCAGTCTTACTCTTCAAAAACAGAATCACAGAATGGCTTGAATTTGAAGGGATTTAAAAGATCCTCTAGTTCCAACGCCCGCCATGGGTAGGGCTGCCCCCCATCAGATCAGGCTGCCCAGGGCCCTGTCCAACCTGGCCTTGAGCACCTCCATGGATGGGACACCCACAGCTTGTCTGGGCAGCCTGTGCCAGCACCCCCCCCCCCACCCTAACTGTGAAGAATTTCTTCCTAGTATCTAACCTAAACCTACCCTTCTAGTAGTAATGGCTTTTAGTTTAAAGCCCATTAACCACTGTCTTATTCCTGCATGCCCTTATAAAAAGTTCCTCCCTTGCTTTCGTGCGTGCCCCCCTTTACATACTGGAAGGCCACAGTGAGCTCTCCCTAGAGCCTTCTCTTCTTCAAGCTAAACAAGCCCAACTCCGTTAACCTTTCTCCATAGGAGAGGTGCTCCAGCCCTCTGAACATCTTTGCGGTCCTTCTCTGGTCTTGCTCCAACAGCTCTGCAACCTTCTTGTGCTGGGGGGCCCAGACCTGGATGCAATACTCCAGATGGAACATCATGAGGGCAGAGCAGAAGGGCCAGTCACCTCCCTCACACTGACTGTTGACCATGCTGCTTTTGGTGCAGCTGAAGACACAGCTGGCAAATGTACATCAATGGCAAAGGTACAGATGCCCTAAGTGCAGCATACTAGTGTCAGCAAGGTTGATTTAAGTCTACAAAGCAGACTTAAAGCAGATTTGAATGCTCTCCCTTTCCCCTTTTCTTGAGCGAGCTGCGCTGTTCTTTAGCATCATCAACAGTGTTCTGAGGCAGAGCAAGCTAAAGCCAAGAGCTGAGCATGCAGGGGCTACACAAAGGCTTAATCCCTTTAACAGCTCCAAGAACTTCTTCAGATGGGGCTTCTTCAGATCTGTGGCCATCTCTGCCATCTTTTGACATAAAGCTTGTTTTGGAGGTGAAGGAGCAAGTAAAAATGGCAAAGAGGAGTAGGAATCTTGCTTCCCACTATAGTCAATAAATAAATGAAATAAGTTGTCTCATGGTGTGTCCCTTCCACCTGCCAAGTGCTCCTCTGTACCTTCTCCTGGTCATTCATTCCCTGGAGCTCTGAAGGAAAAGCAAGGCTTCTGCGGGGATTATCCAAGGGTGTTTTAAGTCAAGGAAAAGAAGGAATGTTGGCAGGTTCATTCCAGTGTACCTACTTTTTCATAGTATTGCTATTAATGAAAAGCTGGCAATGTCTGCTCATACCTTGGAGAACGGCTTTGGGAACAGAGGAAATACATGACTGCTCAGAGCACACCAGCAAATCATTTTCAAATACTGCACTATGCTGGCATCTGACAGCTGCCTGGAACCGTTACAAGGCAGCAGGAAGACACCAAAAACACAAACACTGATGCATAGGGGATTTACATAAAGCCATTACGTAAAGTTCAATGAAAACAGCACCCACACTGTTGTTGGTTTGCAGAAATAAATCTATCCTTATTTACCTGAGCTATAATGTTCACCTTAAACATCAAGCCACATTTGTAAATAAAACAAACAGTCTTGTAAGCATGGCTTAAGATGCTCTTTTTTCCCCAAGTAAGGCTGGAAGATATACCTCCTCCACTGTGTTTCACAACGGGGGACAGAAGAGAAGCACAAAGCTAGGAAAGATAATTTTGCAATATAATAAAACACTAGTATTTTGCTTTAATGAACAGACACCAAGATAAATGCACTCTAAGTTGCAGTGGCAGTAGAGGACGTCACATTTACGAATGTAACAGAATAGGAAGCAAATAATGCTGTGGTTATAGAGGACACTGCTGGCAGACAACACTGCTTAAAATTCAGGTATGCAGAGAATTAAAATGTTCTCACAATTTAGGGAAACGTTCTTCCCAAATCTAGGAATAAAAGCAAACAGACTCATCTTGAAGCCTTCCAGCTGCATATTGACATTTAAAGCAGTGTCCAAAGCGGCCAAGTCTCTTCTTGAAACCACTAACTAGCCATTCCACTAACTAGCCATTTGGTCTCAGTTTTGTGGCAGAAGTTATTTGAGGGCTACGTTTCAGCTTCAGCTTTTTTGTTCAAGTCTTCAAGTCGCAAGCACAGCCATTTATCTAGCAAAGAGTCAACCTGCGTGTTCAAAGCCATCATAATATTCGTTACAACTGACAGATGCAGATTAGAGTCTGCAGCAATTTCTGTGATCTGGCTGCTGTGGGATATACTAGGCTCCAATTATATCTTAGTCAGTGCCATAAAAAAGAATATATGCAACGTGTAACAACACATAATGAAACTTGTCAAGTTCTACCTAGAACTGTCCATTATTTTTTCATGAAGAACTGACAGTTTAATAAAGCGTAATTCATAAGAGTTTATTTACTGTAGCTTTCAGCGCCGAGGTCGAGGCAGTAATTATACAATACACAGATGTCTTTATCACTTAGAATTGTGTAGATGAGGCAAACAACCATCTGAGATTGACTATTTCGACAACACAAGTTCTCAAAGCACGTTGCCTAGTGTTGCTGCTTCTGACAGATACACTTCTAAGTGGCCAAGTGCCCACTCCTCACCACACAAGAAAGAAGATGCCTCTGAAGCAGCCCTCTCCATTTAAAATTGTTTAAATCTCTTTAAGATTATTTTTATTCAGGACCAGATGCGTCAGTTTATAAATTAATCTTCTGTAGACCAAACACTAACTAAGAAAGGAGGTGGAAGCCTGTACTGCGATAGCTGAAGGGGCTGACGTGTGCGATCAGCACACTGATGGTAAGGTCAGGAGCATGATATAAACTCCAGACTGTTACCAGGCAATGACTGCGAGGTGTTCCTCATTGTGCACAGAAAGTTTAAGACTGTCAGTCAGGTATCTGGGTTGCCACTTTACCTATCAGCATCATCTTGACCTTTTGAGGCACTCCCAGTTGAATACAATGGCCCTCAAAGCTCCGGGAAGTTATTGAACTGCTATTAGCCAGGAAAACGAACAAGCTGAAAGTTCAGCCTGATATTTCAAGAGCTGTAAACACCTAAAACTGCACTGAAAGTCAGTAGAAGCCGAAGGAGCTAAGTGTCATTGAAAATGAAGCACCCCTGATATCCTCACCACAGCTGGGAACACACTCTGACCTGCAGTTCTCAGCACCATTCCATGAGGCCAACTCAGTGAATCTATGTTACCCCATCAAATTTACAGGTACTATGAAAAACAGCTGCAGGATTGGCACCCACGGTCTCACTTACCAAGGAAATCATTTTCTCTTATATGCAATAAAATAGATGCTTGCTTTCCTCCATTGCCACGAGACAACGAAAAGTAAACTTCTACCACAGCTCAGAACCCTCACAGCTGCTTCTGTTCTGCTTCAGCTCTCTGTTTGGAGTTGGGGATAGTGAGGGGACTACAGGTAAGGGAAAGGTCATAAAGCCAGGACTCCTTCTATAGGTAACTAGTCAGTATTGCTAGCATCTCTGTAAGCACCAGAGAGCTTCAAAAAGATGAGAGCAGGGAATATGAGCTTGATCACTCCAGAACTGGCCACTACCTCAGTGAAGATTTAAATTCTACCTACATGGCAACAGGTAATATTTTGCTATCACTATCTCATTCGCTAACTTCACTCTGGCCATTAAACTGCAATCCCAGCCCAGAACCGATAGTGATGTTGGGTTAAGGAAGAGCTGCAAGTCTGCACTAGCTCCAGCACTACCCAGCACTTCAATATCGACTGTACGCTGCCACAAAATTAAATCATCTCTGCTGAAAGAGCAGAGCTTCACCCTTTCCTACTTACATGAGAATCGTACTCCTGCCATTATTATGTATATAAAGGAGCTGAAATTAAGACCGTGCAGTTTCCCTAGGCTGTTTGTATCACAAGTAAACACTAATTTTGCTGACTGCCATCTAGGTGGCATGCACTTTTGGCTCTCTGTAGACATACATACTCAACTACCTTTGCCCCTTTAAAAGGGGAGCGCATGACAACCACAGACAAAAAGAGGTTTTCATGCACACGGTAGCTATTTCAAGTACATTAATGCTTTTACGCTCTCATTACCTGCTATTAAAGTACAAAGATCTTCCACAAATAAGCATCCTGGATTATGTTCATCTAATGAAGAGGCTGACGCAGGACCCAACACCCGAGGATGTTGTTTCTTATTGTATCAGAAGCATTTTATCCTTTGTGACACCTCATTCATTAGCATCCTCTTCGCTGCGTCTGAGCCCTGGCAGAGACTGTTGTGAAGCATCGACGATAGGATTATTAATCTAAAATCTCCTTTCCCAGTACATACCTACTGAGGATACCGAGTGCTTTAAAAATTAGCCTCCAACTTGAAAAGACTGAGAAGAGACAGGCGGATACACAGGCAAGCAGAAAGCACTGGCTAAGCTGTCACTTTTTTGCTGGCTTGTCCTGAACACTTGACAGAAAAATTTTACACCCATGCTTTCTGGAGAAACGTGGAGAGATTAGCTCCAATTGTCCTGGTCACACCAATAACTATCAAATCCATCAGAATTTCTTGCTAGAAAGCCCAGTGTGGCCTCGCACAAGGAGAGAAGTAAAAGAGAACAGGAAGGGGATATATTTCCCACCAGATGCTGTACTGGCCAAATATGTCCTTAATGCACACGCAGGGCTGGCCAGAACAACATTAAGCACTCATTAAGGTAAGCAGAAAGACAAAAACAGAAGTTAGGCAGATTTACAAGTGAAGACAATTCATAGGTGTTACCTTTTCCTCAAATTTAACCCTTTTAATGTGAAATGGAAGTTGGACACCGATGCCAGTTTAATTTGGATGTTTGTACCTGAAAGACTTAAAAGCGGTGCTTATTTCTAACACTCACACAGGACGCCATTCATTTGCTTGTTTTGTATGCAAATCACAGGCAAACCATGGTGGAGGTAAAAGATAAAACGTTCCAGGCCAGTTCTATTCACATAAAAAACCCCTCCCCAATATACCTTCAAAAGACCTTTGTGGATGGAAATGCAATTTCTGTGGATCTGCAGACTTTATTACAATAATTTCTAAGTATACACCGCTCTTAAAAACTACTATTGAAGAAGTGAACTGTCAAGTTAGAGACAAGAGCTCTGCTTGCAGCTGGCTTTCCACAACTGGACAACTTGTTAACATGCTAATAAATGCGCGTCTACCTGGTAGATAAGCTTCTTCAAATGCATAGCATGAGTGGGGAGCAAAGTGATGGAAAGGCAGATAATTTACAAGGTGAACGGCCACACTGCATTTAGGCACACACAAAACACTCCTGACTTCCAACCAAAAGGGGGAAAGCATAAAGAAAAATATATTAAAAAGCACCTTTAATATAAAATAATCATTAAAGCTACACTTTCTAAATGAAATTGCTAACGACATGAACAGCATCAAATGCATTTGAGGAGCACTAACACAGCTTTCTTCTGAAACAGTATTTAAAAGCATTTTAGAGGTTTTCAAGGTTTAATGGCTATGCAGAATTTATCATTTCAAAGCAAATCATGAACAGCTCTGACCAGGGCTCTGTTAGCCCATCTAGCAGAGTTCATCCCCATCCTACAAAAGGGACTCCAAAGCTCTTTTTGCTTGATCAACAGTTTGATATTGTAAACACATTATAGATAAAATCTTGTTCATTAGGGATGAAGAATGTCACAAATGCTACACATTCCTCAGTGCTATCCTCTTCTTTAGACGTTTCCTGCCTCCTCTTCTAAGAGCATTTACCTTCCAGGTAGGTTGGGAAAGAGTTGCCATAACAGCTCTCCAAAAACTCTTTGACAAATGGGCCCTCAAGTGTGGAAAGTTGAGAGTAGCTCCCAACGCTCCCATTGAGTCCACTGCCCAACTCTATTAAGCTCTGAAAAACACCCTGCACATTGTAAAAGAGAGATGCTTCTTCTTGTGCAGGACATCTAATGTTCAGAACTATAGGTAAAAACGCCTGCTGCTGTTCAGTGTCTGCTTTTTGCCTGACAACCTAATTTTTGAAACATAAATACATGCTGTTCTTTTGAAAGGCCCCAAGGCTTTAACTCAACAAGCTTAACTAATGTAAAAACACATTTAGTTTTGTTTAGTGCTCTGGAAGATGCTAGCTAGAGAGTATGTTACCCCAAAATTGAACGTCACACCAAGAAATCTTCATCTCAACAAAGGCTCTCCCGCTCTAAGTTCTGAACAGTTTGGTGGTATCTTGACATGTCACCACATCAACAATACTGAAGGCAGCTGAGGAATCAGCTACTTGAAATATCACATTTCTGTTCCTCAAAGGGAACGTAAATGTAAGTGTAAGTCTTCTGCACAGAGACAGGGGAAAAAAAAAAAATACCTTTTGCATCATCAGAGCCTGAAGCTAATAGCTTTGGGTCCATCAAGTTAAAGTCAACACTCCAGCACCTTTTCTCATGCTCCTGTTTAGAGAAAAAAGACAAATATTTCAAGGCAGTGAGCTGTAATGTGGTAAAACAGGAAAAGAAAAATGCATGCTGCTCGATATAAATTGTCAGGATACTCCTGGCCCTTCTGGAGGTTTCTCAACAAGTTTTCTCCCAATCAGACCAATGCTTGTAGTATGCTAGACACGGCTTGAAAGAAGACAGCAGCAGAACAGCAATTTTAAAAACTAACACTGCTTCTTTTTTTCAATTTGATTTTTCAATTTGAAGCAATTATGATTTCAAGAAATATATGTTAAAGATCTATTTTCCCAGCATGATTTGACTGTTTTTCCAGTGTGTGCTGCTAACTATTCTAGCAGAATACAGCTTTGTCTCCCAATACTGATTAAGATGTCTGTCCAAAGCCACTTTGAACATCTACGAGAAAGTCTTGGAAGCCCTCATCTTCATATTGAATTATTAAACGCAACTTCTGGTGTCTAATCCTGTGTTTTTCCACTCAAACATATACTTTCAAGCCTGCACACAAAACACAGAAGAGCTGTATTTATAACGCTGACATATCGCGTGTGGAATCAGAAGCACTGCATTGAATGCAACCCAAAACTCAGTCAAACCCTTTGCTTAAAGCCTTTAAACAAGCTAGCAAGATGATAACATGAAAAGCTCGCCAGGACAAAGTCACTATAGGATTTCTAATACACGTGAGGCAGATGTCAGTGTGCGTGCCTTTATGTATGTAAATCTAAGTCAAAAATTCAGGGATCTGATAGGAAGCAAAATTTGTTTTAACACAAGCAACAGCTGGGTCCTCTCTAGGCTCATTACTTAGTCTCAAGGAAATGCAAAACGTATTTGTGAGGAAAACAGACAAGATTTATTTTGTCCGGTATCATTTCTTTTTAATTGACATATGTACAGGATTAATGAAAACAAACATTGTAAATGACTAAAACACAATTAAAAAGTAAACCAAGCCTTAAGTAGGAATTAAAACTTATGTTGGACTGTCAAGAAAGAGGAACTGAAGGCTGGTCTGCAGTTCATTCATCGTCACAGACCAGTCTCAGTGCAGCATTCTACCTACACACCACGCAGGCCACCTCTGCTTTCAGCCTCCTTGTTCTGACCACAAGGCTCTCAGATCCGTTAAATGAAAACACAATGTTCAAATGGCACGAAAAGATAAAATACCAGGAAGCTATCACAAAATAGGGCTCACTGTTGAGCTCAGTCCACAAATGCACACACGCTGCTCTCCTGAGCACAGGACAGCACCAGGAAGCCTTCTGCCTACAATTCCGTTCCCCTAGACTTGCCACATAAGTCTGCATTTTGCTCTTCTGCTTTACAAACGTCTGTAACAGTAATCACTGCAGGATTTTACAAAAGGCTTTTGACAAAGACAGACATGGAACAGGTATGGAGAGAGCCAGACAAAGGTTTCTAAAGAAGGATGAGACAAACAAGTTCCGGGAACTTATTTCTCCCTGGGCAGACTCCCTGCCCAGGAGCTGCAGCAAGACTAGTGGCAAGAAAACATCAACTGCCTCACGACTGTGACAAGAAGACAGAGCTGCCTCGCTCAAAGGACAACAGCTCAATAATGCTGTATGGATAAGACATTTGTCAAACAGAAGTAGCATCTATTTCACCTGCTGCTGGACTAAAAGCTGCATCTCAGTCTGAACATTGCTCCCTCGACATGGTCCATAGTGGGGAGAAGTGCTGCTCGCTGATTACACCTTACCTGGTAGACCTTGGATCTCTGTCCCGTGAACCCATCCCACAGGATGACTGTGCCTTCATAGTCGCTGCTGGCTAGCAGGTTCTTGTGGTAACTACTCCAGCTGATACAGCTTCAAAAAAAGAAAAAAATAAAAAATAAACAAAGAGCCAGGTCAGTCTTACATTAAACCACACCTTGCAATACGTCAGGTGATTAGGCCTTAAAAAGCATGCAGCACTTGAAGATCTCGAAGGTCTTTTCCAACCTAGATGATTCTGTGATTCATTCATTCATGCCACTGAGACACTTGAGAAAGGACAACACCAAAAACCACCAGAAACAACAAACCTTCCTCCACAAGCTAAAAGAAAAGCTTTGTATAGGAGTGAGTGACAGTGACATCACTTAAGCATGCGAAGTGATAGGATTTGAGCTAATAAATAACTTCTTAGGTATATTCATCTCTAATACTGCCACTGTTCTGGTTTTAACTCCTCAAAAACTCCCACAGAGAGCTTAGTGTTTGATGACCCAACCTCTTGCCAATAGCTACTATTTTATTATTACTACAAAGATAACTACTTACCTAAGAGAAGCTACACATGCAAAGCGTAGAGTGGCATGGAAGGCACAACAGTCTTGCTCCCTGACACATAGGTAGTTCTGTATACATGTACCTACATACGTGAGCCTGTGACTTCTGAAAAATTATTTCCAGATATCAGCAAATGTGGAAAACCCACCTCCTAACCAGAGGAAAACAGCAGTTTGTTTGCTATGGGCCATTTAGGAGAGGCTGCTGACCGGGAAGTGCATTGCATGGGTTTACATTTGAACTGACTTCAGCAGGCATAAAAACTAAATGACAATTCCACTGACAAACTAACTGCTAGCGGACAAAACAAGTCCAACAATACTGCCAAGTCACATTCATATGGCTCTGGCACTATGCCTCCGCTCTGCCTCCTGAAAATGTGACAGAGGTAAGCAAATTTGTAATACTTGTTCACCAATTTTTGGGCCATCTGGCACAAAAGCACGCCAGTTGGTATCAACTGCGACGCATGTAGCAGAAACTGAACTGACAGAGCCAACTCGTGCAGGTCATCAAACCACTCTGACACAGTTAACTAGATTAGGGCAGCCTTGGGACCAAGTTTTAACCAACAATTTTTAGCTAAAAGTCCAGGATTCCGTAACTTCTTAGTCGCCCTTTGATTAGTGCAGCTGCACTTTGAAATACGATACAGATACATGGAATCACTTGGGAGCATTTTACCTTGGCAAATTCTTGGTTCCACTGTATGCTTGTATCCTGTTTTCTTCAGGAATAAGGCATCTGAGTAGGGGAAAATCCTTTTCCTTTGCTAAGGCAGTTTAAAAATATAAACACCATTGTTCTTTGATTAGCAAGCTGCTCTGGGGTCCTACTCCTGACCAAGTTCAGATTTATTGGGTGTGCCAATTTTAAAATTGCAAGGGGACTACGGGTATCAACCACTCATCTCAGCTCACTGCTATTTAACCGTAGCACCAACAAGTTTATGTGAGTAATGTGAAGCAAGAAACCCAGCTGGTTTCTAAGACAAATTGAACGAAATATGTGAAAAAAAAAAATAACATGCTGTCAGTGCTTGCATCAACAGGAAACTTTGCTGAGCGATCCAAACCTTCTAGCTCTGACTTGCTCTGCCGTACGCATTAATCTAACTTAAAATAAGAGCAAGCCATCCAACAGAAGCAGTTTTCAACAAGCCTCTCACGCCACTGTGCAATGCTCAGAGAAAGCTTTCAGGACTCTCCTTCCCCAGTGTATTACTGGCAACTTCCTTCTGCACGGCCGCACTCCTTGTGTTCACCTCTATCGATGTACAGCCTGTTCTCACCCTTGCACATTTATTTCTTGTAAAAGCCACCTACCGCTTGCGAAACTTCACATTCAAAAATTTGTAAGTCTCACTTACTCAATATAAATCATTCTCTTGTACCACCAGGTGGGGAGAGAAGGGTTGAGGCGACACAGCTCAGGCAACGCTTTTTCCTGAATAAGTCATTAATTAGAAAGCGCGTCTTCTGCCCTTGTAGGGACTGTCCCCAAATGTATCATTAAAGAGATATCATTGTGTCGATGCTACCACCTCTGGGTGCCCAGAGAAAGGCAAGTCCTGAGTCGATGATTAACCTGAAGCCTCATCCTGAGGACGAAGCGGCTCCCCGTGGACCAAACACAGCTGGCAGGCCACCAAGGACTGCAGGAGACCAGAGAGAACCGCAGCTGACATCTGGAGTCCTGCTACCAGGTGACCACTGATGGAAGCAGCAGCAGCTCACAGCCCTACAGCTACTGCACGGGGCTCTGGGCTGGGAGCAGCCTCCAAGCGCTGGCAGGGGGCAGACGCTGCAGCAGACAGATATCTGTTTAAGCCTGTTCCTCCCCATCATCTTAGCTCCGTTCACGTCAGTGCTTCAAGGAGATAGCTTAAGAAAAACATATCTAAGTTTAGCCATCATAGAAGAGCAAAAAGAATACAGCACGGGGCCAAATCTCTGAAAATGCACTCTTCCATCCAGACAGCTTTGAGACCACGTCAGACAGGCAGTATCAGCAGGAGGAGAGAAAGGCAGATGGGCTGGTGCCAGCCTGGCTGGTTAGAGAATGAACTATGAAGAGGGTAACTGTATAACTGCATCTTGTAAATAATAATAATAATAATGAAAATCATCCCTACTGTTGAAACTTTGGAATTACCGAGTAGGTAGGAAAATATAAAGGTCAGCTTCACGGTGCTGTTTGAGATGCGCTGGACCTAAGAACGCCTAAGGCTGCAAGGAATGTCAGGCTTGTAAGGAGAAGTAATACATTATCTCAGCAATCAATATAAACAGAGAAAAAATGAAGGGTTTCTGTGTCCCAAAGCACGTCCATTAGATCTGGCACAGCAAAGACTAAGCTAAGCATTCTGCACCACTTATCCCGATGGCGTTAACAAGGGGTTAACACTCACTTGGAAACCATTTGTAGATAGACTGAGAGGGAAAACACGAACTGACAGGTGAAAAATGTTTTGGGATTTGCAGCAACTAAGTGGTTCAATTAGCACCTTTTAAGTCACACACACCATAAATCTTTCATTTTTAAGGGATATGATTAAAGGATCATCATAAGACAAAGACAATCTTGTTCCACCTCTCTGCTTTAATTCTCCCCTCATCACCACCCAACTCTCTACAAAGTCTGAAATCAGAGTGTTCTCCTTGACATTGCAGTACTTGAGCTCCTTTACAATTTAAAGCCTCAAAAGTAACTTTTCGTAGAGAACAATTTGGGGTTGGAACAGACAGAGGGCAGCTCCTTCTCCAGGTAAAGGACACTTTTTACCTAATTGCTCCTTCTGTTAAAATAGAGTAATGGCTGGAAAGAGATGAAGAACAAGTTGTTCTGAGCACATCTACAGCTCCCTCCTCCACGTGGCTTCTCTGGGATCTACAGAGGGTTGGGATGGTACTGCAGATGGTACTGGGGAGGGGCTGATCCTTTTCCCATACCCAACGCAGGCAGTTTAGTTGAAACTTCCAAGACCTTTTATCTTCTCGGGTTCCTGTGAGATGTAATCGTGGGTAACAAACTAAGACTCGGAAATGCATGGGTGAGCAAGATGGAGACCGGGAAAGGAAAGGGCAAAGCGGAGATGGACCAAAAATGCAGCTTACTCAGTCCTCAGGTGAGTTAAGCACAAAAACCCCAGGAGTATATAGAAATGACCTTTTGTAGACAACCTTTGGATGGCTTGCAGCCACGTACAGGGGAAAAATTGAAATGCAGAGGCTATGATGTATGATACAAAATAATACAAAAGATAGATACCTAGGGCTGAGATAATGCATAATTAATAGGGGGTTGTGAAGGTCAGCTTTTATTTTAAATACTACTGGCCATACTCATCAGTTTTCACTTTATTCTTTCGCCCACAAACAGTGCAACGGTTGCACCTGAGGTTTACTTTGCTGTAATTTATGACAGCTTTCTTTCCAAGAGATTAGCTAGGAGAAACTTGCTGAGAAGGTCTCACTGAAAGCTAATTATCCCCTGCTGAAGCACCCTCCTAACCTTGGCATCTGGTCCGGACACACAAAAATCCTGACCCTGTGAAGATTTATGCTCATTTTGTTCAGTGACACGAGTGGGCAGCTCAGTGAGCGCTGTCAGTTGCGCTGATGTTTCTTTCATGAGCCAACGTTTTTATGGCTGAAATGTCTCAAATCCACGATGAAGTTACCAGGTGTCAACTGGTCCTCTGGCAGTGAGTGAAACGGACTTAAAGCTTTTAATAAGGCACAAACTACTTGTGGGCTGACCTGCTTTTGAGTGCCAAATGCTTCAGATCCTGTCTAATGCCATGAGTGAACTAGTGCCCAGTAATTTTAGGACAAAAATGCCTTTAAAGGAGTGATCTGTTACTGCAAGGACCATCCCTGTGGCCAACAACACTAACCAAATACTTCAGAGACATACAGAATTAGAGCATCATAGCAAATATTAAAACCAGATTTTTTTTTTTCCTAATCAATCCAAAGAAAGTCTCTCGTGGGGTTAAGAGAGAAATACTTTTAAAGAATAACACCCCCTTAATCTTACAGCAAAATAAGGCAGTTACCCTTAAAGCTGGAATTAATGGAAGTTGGAGGTGTATTTTCTAGTAACTTGTTTTCTGCAGCAGAAATATAGATGCCCAGCAACCGTTCTTGAAGTTTTTCGGCATAAACAGAGATCATACCTCCCCAAATAGCCCACTAAGCTGAAAAACACCACACGGAGTTTTTGCTTAATTTAAGCTTAATAGTGGGGACTGAATGACACTTTAAAAATTGACAGTAATATGCCTGCAAACTGCTATTAGGCTAGAGCAAATCATGCATTTGATTTATTGACACCAAAAAATGAGAACAATAAAATACTAGCAGCCTCCTATTTAAAAAAAAAAAACAAAACCAACCACCAAGCTTTTACTGCAGTTGACTAAAGAGATGCAGCCGATTTGGGCGGCTTGTGGTAACATCTATCACCAAAGTACAGATGCTGCAAACACACACAGTGGTGAGCATGCAGAATATTAAACACGCTTTTCAAAGGCGTGTTTACCTAGCCACGCTTGCACATCACCTACTATGGATTAATGAGGCCTAAACCAATTTCTTTTACCTGGAACACTAGCCCTCTTTTTTCTTTTCTTTTCTCCCCTCCTTTCCTTGCTGCAATCTATGGCAAAGCAACCATTCTGCCTGCTGGATAAATCACAGGAGAGCTGTGCTTGCTGTTCATCCCACTCTGGTCCTCTCCCACTTCCCCTGCTCAGAGGGAGCTACAGATTACTGCCTGCCATAGCTGGGACACAGCAAATCATAATTAGCTCACACGGTGCTGTTTATAGCTCCTGCACAATGCCAGGATTTGTTTCTTGTGCTGAAGCTATGAATCTGTAAATGGGATTTTTATGAGGATTTATGTGTCATCTTGTGTTTTTCTTGGAAGCTTCTGCCTCTGTCGTTCCCGGGGGATGCGACGCGCGTTTACCAGAAAACTGACACACCAACTTCCTTCCCCATTCTTAAAAATAAAGATCAGAAAAAACTCAGCAGACGACGAAAAAGGAACGCATTTCAGAAGCAGGTGGGTGTACAGAGGGGGTGGGAAAAGAGGAAGAGCAGCTCGGGTACAGCCAGTGCCAGGGCTCTGCTCCAAGTAGGCCTACAATCCATCACCACTCGGTGAGACCCAAGCTTGCAGTGGGCACCCACGCTGGCAGGGCTGGTGCCAGCCTCGACCAGGGCTGCCCTTCTCCTCCCTCCTTCCTCCCTTCCCATTTTCCTTTGCCTTCCCCTTCCCCGCTGCTCCAGGACAGCAGGCCTGGCACCAGGCCGAGCTAGGCCTTGCCCCTGCTGTCACTTGTCAGCTCGATGAAAGCCCGCCTGAGCCGCTGCTCCCCCAAAGCTGAGTCACCGGTGTTAAGCTAATGATTTATGCTCCAGCATCATCGCCTCGAACAAGGTTAACCAGGATCGATTTAGGGTGAGCTTCCCATGACGTGGGTTTGGAGAATGAAACCGCCTGCAGACAGACAGCCCTGGTGCAGCGCATGGAGGGAAGGGACGTTACAAGCTGTGCTGAGCGCCTGCAGCTGGCTGCAAGATCACCTTTATACCAGAGGCTTTTTTTGTTGTTGTTTTTTTAAACGGCCTCCCAAAACCAGCTGGGACACAAAGCTTCCTACAAAGGCAGTCCCATAGGAGATGTACTTTTCCATGGCAGCACCATGACGGAGCCTCCAAACCCACCCAAGTGGACAAGAGAGGTGCCACCCACACAGCGCTGCAGAGATATGTTTGTCCCTGGTAATAGAAAGGCATTAGTAAGGAGCTAGAATAAGCCTTTGGAAGATGCTGTATTTCCACCCAAATTAAGATGAAACAGCCTTAAGCCAAGGCTTTTTTTTTTTTCTTACTATAATGCAGGCACAATTTCAGCATACTGCAATATTCTGTAATGAGATTACAGTCTTCCTTCCTATATAACTTCTCCCTCAAGCTACATCACTTCAGAATAGCAAATTATTATACTGTTTTACACTGTGACAGAGAGCCCCAGGACCAGTGACTGGCAGCACAGCTAATGGATATAGCAAGGATGCATTTGACTGACAGCCTAACTTTATTTGTCAAAACCAAAAGCACCCACATGCTGAAGGAAGGTTGATATTATGTGAAGGTGCCAATGGAAAAAAAAAGAAAAAGAGCATTTCTTGGGAGGAATGAGAGAAACTAGGGCAGGCAAATGAATGAAGAGGACCTTGTCCATCTCCGCTGAGGCAGAGTGTCAGAGGACAACACATTTGCATCGTCACGTATATATATCAACGTATACATGCATGAGATTTGAGAAAGAGAAGAAATGCTGAATGCAAGCAGTGTCTTGTCTGGAGCACAAAGCTGACAAGAGTAACATCAGTGAATGTGCTAATGCAGCTCTCCTCACCAGCAGCTGCCAGGGAAGGGAGAACAAACAATTACCTAATGCCTGGCAGGACTGTCGGGGCAGATTCCTATCAAATGTGAAGCACTAAGTTGGGAAGTAGACTCGGACAGCAAAATACCAAATTCGCATTACTTTCCCCCTCCTAATTAAGGCAAGAGGTATTAATCAGCTGCTAGATTGTTCTCCTATTACTCCACTCTTCTCTTCAGAATAATGAAGCTGAACAGCGTGAACTCTGCTAGGACTCGGTCAAAAAAGCTGAGCATTTCACAAGTCCAAAAAACATAAGCTCCATCAGCAGTATGGCTTATCAATACAGGTTCCTCTCATAGTCTTTATATTCAGCTCCTCGCAGGCGATAAATCAGGGTGGGAAAAGACAGCTGAATGATACTGATACAAATATCAACGCTATGAAGAGGAGAGGGGTAAGAGAATGAAGAAGAAATCCACTAGTTGATTATGAAGGGATCGTTCCAAACCAACAGGTGCATTCACATAAACAAGCATCATACAAACACACAGCTGCACAGGGAGAGTGCCTATTATATTTGTATGCTGCCTAGCCCACAATGCACACATTCACCCAGCAATGCTCGTGTTAGAAAGTCTTGAAAGCCAGCCCCTGAGCAGTTGCATTTACATCTTCTCCTTCAGAGAACAGTCACACACACACACACAATAATCACCGTAAGTGACAGAACGGTGACTGATCCATTTCACAAAATGTATTAACTACAAAACCACCACTTTCGGCTACTGGCTTGCAAACGTTATTATTTTTGTCGAACAGCATTTTGTTAGAGCAGGAATGGGACTGTTATCGAAAACAAATCTGTTGCTCACACTCTTGTAAGGTGCTTTACTGTTTTCAAAATGCAGAGTACTGAATCAAAGCAAATGAGTTCAACAGACGCTGAAGGCTTCTATTAAGGTACTGAATTGATTTGATTGCCTCCATTATTTACTTTTGAACTTCAACAGAATTTCTGAATTAGGATTTTTTAAGTTACGTTAGCTGGATTCTTTTGATAGAAGTTGTGAGACAGTCCATACTTTTCTTTTTTGGCTTAAGTCACCTCTAAATATTACAAAATAAACACTGACAGTAACAACAGAAGTACAAAAATCAAGCAAGATCTTTCCCCAAGAGCTCAATATTCTGAGGTCCATCAGGCAAATATAAATTCATAGGCAGAAGGTGCAAATGAGGCATGTTTCCTGAGGACCAATAACCTCTTGCTGCGACAGAGAGAATCTCATCAACGAAGAGAAGAGTGCAAATGAACTGGTGGCTGTTGTAAAGAATTGGGGACAAAAGTTATCTATATATGCTCTGATATTACCTGTAGATCCACAACTCAGGTTTTACTCTCGTTTTACACAAGTGGACATCCAGCAGCATTTGCAAGGAACATGAAGGCTGTTCACTACCATAAGCCACTTTCTCTGAATACTTGGGCCTGGCATACCCTAGCAGGAGTGCTTTGTGCCACGTGGTCCCACCCAGAACACAAAGCAAGCTCTCTGCCAGCTCCTGCTTTCCACCCGTCCCCTCCCAGCCAAGTATTACCCACGGTGGATAAGGAAAGAAAAACAACAACAAAAAAACAACACGTAAGCAAGCTAACGGAAAAGGCAGCCTGAGTGTAAATGCAAAGTGAATGCCTACCTGATTTTGGAATTACAGGTCATTTCATTCTCAGGGTAGTGAATATCCACTGCATCCTGAATGACTGTACCATATTCATAGACTTTAATCTTCTTCGTCACCCCGGCGATGGCGAAGTAGTCACAGTCCCGGTCAAACTCAATACTAGGAAAGAAAAGCACAGATTGAGAACCATGCAACACGACACACATTCGGATGATAAAATACCTGGCTGGTAAGTACATTTCAGTACAGCAGAGCAGGTAATCATCCTTCTGAAGACTGCAGTTAGTACATACCCTACACAGAACACCATATAGGGTCTGGCACCAACAGAGTTCTTGTTCTCAGGCACCATTTTCTAATCATCCTGTCCAAGCACATCCACTTTTCAATTTACAAAATGAACTCGTGTTCAGAAGGTCTAACCGCTTTCAGTTCAACTACTCCAGACACATTACAAGGTACCCAAACATCACAGCTGATGGCTCACCCTGGAAACTTGCTTTACATTCAACTGCACGGTCTACAAACAAGATGCTGCGGGATGCCTGCCCATTGATTTCTTGTGGATGCATTGCTCCATCCTTCAGCCCTTCTATACAGCAGTTTGGTGAACTCTTAAGTGTTAATGCAGAGCAAATCAGTACTTCTGTTCCTTAAGCAACAATAGAGGGTTGAGACGTATATCATCAATACTGTAAAACACACGCACGCTATGACTTCCACTTAGGGTTGCTCTTGGAAACAGAGGCACTTATTTTCCTGAACTGCAGGGCAAGTTTGTAATAGATATCAACAAAGCAGCAAGTAAAAGCAGTCACCTTATAACAAAGTTAAGCTGCAAATGAGAAAAGCCTGCGGTTGTACATGACATACATCTGAGAGAAAGGCAGGCAACAGGGTATACACAGCTCAATTCATTGCTATTTCCACAGTTTGGAAGGGCTTGAGAGAAATCTACTTAACATCCAGCAGACAGAGAAGTAAATCTGTCTAGAAGTAGCTCCTTACCAGCCTGTAGCCCACATCACACAAAGTGTGGCAGGACGGATGTGTGCAGACACCTACCTAGTTTCAGGAACATCACCGTCAGCGAGACAAAAGTTAGGTAGTACTCCCAGAAAGAAGCTGGAGGCAGCATTTGCCCTCAGTCTCTATGTTGCTACAACGAGTCACCAGATCTCCTCAAGTCTCCTGTCTGCGCAATCTTCTATTGCTTCCCATTCAGTAATTAATTTCAATCTCCGCTGTCCCTATCAGAATCTCTTAAGAAGCGTTTGTGAGCCAGACAGCACATTCTGACTGACAGCAGAGAGCACCTAGTTTATGCTGAGCGGATTTCACACTCATATAGTTTGAAAAATCCTGAGCAGGGGTACTTACGGTACCTTTCTACAGCCAGAAAGTGACAAACCAATTACAAGAGAAGAGGTCTCTTCAGGCGGCACTCGCAGCTGCCACAGCTCACGTTTCTTACCCCTCGCCATAGCTGAGCAGTTGAAGGCACTGCACTGCTTTCAAGGGAAGAGAGATTCAAATGCCAGCAGAGTTTTCAAATCCTCGTAGAGGAGAGATATCATCAAGTTATTTTTAAACTATGGAGACGAAGGACTTTTGATATGCCGCCTGACGATATGAAGTAATTCAATGAAGCAGCTTGTAACTTGGCCTTTTAACTCAGGCGCCTCAAATTCCCCAAAGCACTGCAGGAGACAGCTCCTCCACGACTGCTTGCTTGCTAGAGGAGAGATGAGCGAGTCAGGCCGAGCCTACCAAATCACAGGCCCAAAAAAAGGCAAAGAAAAGGAACGTGCTTATGACTGGGGAATAAGGGAATGAAGTGGACACGCATGCATCTATTTATATAAAACAGGAGAGGGAAAGCAAGCAGTAAAGCGGCCAGGCTGCTTCCCAAATCTCCCCAAGCCTCATCTCCTTCTGTACAGCCAGGGCAAAAGCACTGTTCTGGACTTGTCTTGTCAGCTCACTCTGCTCCATGTGAGAATTTTACAATCGAAAGTGCACGTAACAAAGGAACGGATTTACTTGCACCACTGTCTTAATTGAACCACGGTCTCAGCTCCTGCTTGCTGCCCCGTGGATTCAGGTAGAGCACAACTAAACTGATGGCAGCAATTCATCTGCCTGGACCCAATTTATACCTTCAGCCTTCTGCTACTGCAGAAAAAATCATTTATTACAACGTCTGGTAAAAAGCCAAGTTACTGGAACAGAACACTGTCTCACCTGGGGTAGGTTTCCTTCTCTAGCATTAATTCAATTTTTTTTAATTAAAAGATATACATAGCAAATGAGCATCTCGATACGTCTGTAAAAGTTAGCACACAATTAAAAAAATTAATAAGAGGCAGCAACCAACGAACCAGACTGTCAGACCTGCGACCTTCCAACAGCATCAAAGTCACTGCGGGGAGAAAAGTGATGCAGAAATGAAGCACCACCTGCACAGATGTTTGGTGGCTGCGAGGAAGGCAGGCAAACCCAACACAGCAAAGCTAACGGCGTCGGATCTTGCCCTCCGCAACCTACGTGCTCTGTGGGTAGAAGCAGCGTTCCAGCTTTCTGCCAGTCAGCTTTTAGTAAGCGATTGGCAAAGAAAAATATCAGCAATCTCAGTAACTAATGGAGCAGATTATTCGCTACGCAAAATTATTGCTAATATTTGCAGAGCTCCGCTTCCCCCCGTGCTAATCAGGATTAGGACAAACAGCCCCATGTGCACGGTAGCAGTCATTCCCACACTTTTTTTCCTCCAAGACTTCTAAACATGGTTAGTATTAAGCAAGGCTCATTTGCACTTAACTAGCTCGCTGGTATTCCAGTCACTTACTGTCTGAAGTCTTTTTGTTTCAATATAAGCTCTGCCTTGCGCGCATGTTTTCTTTATGAAAATTCACAAGAGAACTCAGTTTCACATATTGCCAAAAGACACAATGGGGCTAGCTCCGAAAAAAACAACAGCCTGCTTTTCAGGTGACACATTTCTATAGCCGAATTTACATCAATAAATCAAGTATTAGCCATTAGTACAACAATAACACGCCATCGGGTAATAGGAAATAACCATCATTTTTGTCAAAAGAGGCCATCACTCAACAGAGCAAGCAGCCAGAGCACAGCACACGCAGCAGTTAGCATCTGCTTCATGTGCAGCGAGAGGCCACCAGCGAGCCAGCACAAGGCAGGAAGCGCTCGTGTGCTGGATGTTAATGTCCTCCTGAAAGAAGAGCCGTGGGTTTTGGCAGCACTGCTTGATGGAGACCTAACATGGGACCAACGATGAACGATTCCAGTGCAGTGCTGGAGAGCGCCGAGGGAACAGCAGCACTGGGGCTACAAACCTACCTCAACCCTAGCTGGAAGCAGCTACCTCCACAGATGGGAGACTGTCCTCTAGACCCACAGCACCAGAAGCAGCCCCACACTGGCCAAAAAGATGGCTACTTTCTGCTCTGCATGAGCATGCTTAATCTAACGTACAACCGTCTGAAAAGGAAGGAAGGAAGCGTGAGATGTCACAGCATAGGTAATGAGAAGACAACTCGGGTGACTGCTACAAGTGAGACATGAAGGTCTGCAACATTTGGTTCTTACGAATGCTGTATTGTTTTCTTAATTTGTCCCCCCTAGGAAGGAAGATCCCACAGTTTGCTTTTGCTAACGAGTTCGGGTGGTGGCAGAGTATTAAAATAAAGCTTCAAAAACCATTACAAGGACGACACCAAGAACACGAGAAACGAAGATCAGCACAAGTGTGGGTTTTTTATTACAATTTTCAATATTTAAGGAAGCAGCACTGGAGGTAAGCCACATTTACAGCATCTCGAAGGGGGACTCGTCCATTGAAGTCCCCTTTTGGATGGGCAGTGATCCCCGCTGCTCACATTTGTGCTCATTAGGAACCATTAACAATCATCTTTTCTCCCCCACTTAAAAGAGCACTTTAAAACTCCTTATTTCCGACAAATGACAACTATCTGAATTTTTGTAAGGGATCTTTTGGGGATGCAAGAACTCCTGGGTTTTTCAGAAAGGATTTATCAATGTGCAACAGAATTTGCTTATAAAAAAAATCAAATTCAAAGTAAGTGATTGCTTTCTTCTAGGGAAAACAGAAGAGACATTTCCAATTCCCAAATCACTGTTTTCTCTTTCCTAAGAAGTTAAGCGACCGGCATCTTCTGGAAATGCCACTAACAGTAGAAAGCAAATGCACTCTCTCAAGAGTTCTTGTTTCTCTGCTGCTTTTCTTTATTCTCAATCTCTGAGATTATAAATCACCTTCTTCATTTTAATTCTAAAGCCAACGACCTTGGAGAGCACTTGCAGCTAACAAATGGAATTATGAAATAAATTGCTTCTGAAACACGTCTTGGACCTTGGCTTGTATTGAGGGTAGACCTATGGGGATAACAGTGAAGAATGAGTATTCCCCGTTTTTAGCACTGCATAAAGCCTTGCTAGATTTGCATCCTGACGGTGCCTGCAGTTGTGTTCCCAACATCCCTGGACGATGCACCGGAGTTAGAGAACGCATACAGATGGGCAATTGGAGAGATGAAAGAGATGGAGCAGCTCCCTTACAAGGGAGCACCAGAAAGGCTGAGCCCTCCCGTTGCAACCTTTGTTAACAGAAGGTTGAGGGAGGGGACGAGCGGGGTTTACAAAGCCTCAGCAAAACAAAGCAACAGCAAAAGCGGTGGTGAACCACTTCATGATAGAAGTGGAAAGCACTCCGCCAGAAGACTGATTTGGAACAGATGAAGGTTTATCCTGGGTGGTTTTTTTCCCCCTCTACTTTAAAACAGACACGACACCCAACCCCTGCTGCTGCACGGCATGATGGTGGCAAAGGGAACCTGACGCTGGTAATCCCTGAATACCGTACACATCCACACTCTACAATCACTACTACAACTGTAAGTCCTGGCTCGGTAACAGAATCTGAGACTGCAGGAGTTGTCATTTACAGAAGGCATACAGCTCAGTCCCTCCCCATGGGACTATAAATAGTTTTCTGACTGAATGTACCAAATCCTTTCAATTTTACTTCTACCTAATATGGTGCTGTTTCTATTTCTACATCTCCAGTCCCACATTCGACAGCAATCTGGATAACTGCTCTCCATTTTGGGGGGACGTTAACTGGTGGGAGGTAGGAAGGAGCAGCAGTATTTGCTTTCAGTCTCTCACTTAGTGCTTCCACTCCCCAGCCTCTGAAGGATATCCTGTCCCTAAGCCTATTGTTTGGAACCTCTTTGCCCATTTCCAGCATGTTTTGAAACACTGAAGTCAAAAGATTAGAAATTTAAGTTACAATCCAACATCACAAGCAGCCCCGCAGACTGTTTGGCACCTGGGACCAATACAGAAATTGGTATTAATATCACATTCCTTAGGGACTGTTTTTTATGGCAGACTTTTATTTTAAGGCAATGCAATTAGTGTCACTGAGCGTGCACTAGCATACTAATTTGTAGTTGTTAAAAACACAGCTATGTTCAGGCAGTGCTCAGATTTTGCACTCCATCACCTCAAAGATGAAGTTTGGTCACATAAAAAAACCAAAAATTACTGAGACAAAGCAATCAAGTTTCCGTATCAAAAACGGTTATGCTAAAGCTGCGCATAAGTGGAATTATTTTCTATTTTTTAATTATAAAGCAACAATTGCATCAGTGACTCCTTGCCGTCCCTAAATCCTTAGCCTGTGCCACAGGAATACACACAGACCACCCTCGGTTGAACATTCTGCCCTATTCAAACTGCTGTACTGCAAAGGGTGTTTTCCAAATATAAACTGAGCAAGTACAGTGCGACTTCAGACAGGTTACTGCAGCCCCAAGATCGTAGGAAGGGCCACTTAAAAATAAAACAACCTTTCAATTCTACGGTCTGTTACACAGACAGACAAGTTAACTACATAAATGAGACTCTGCTTAATGGATTCTATCATCAGAAAGCAAACATCTTCATCCTTAAGAATTACATCAACCTGGGTTAGACAGGACCCTAGATTATCAGAACATTAGCTTGATTAGAGGACAAATCTGACAAAGATGTCTCAGCTACCACAATTAAGGCCTCTTAATGGATCAGATTCAAGTCTAACAGAGGTCTGATGAAAAACTAATTTTGGTGGATGAGACATCCCAGAAGACAACCTGTAGGGCACAAAGCTCTAAATATAGTAGTAGAACGGAGACATTTAACCAATTGCAGAGATTAGATTTACTATCTGTACATTTGTTTGCTTCAAGTGGTGACTTGCATGCATCTTCCTCACCTAGTGTCATGTTTGGACAGTGGATTCTGCGGGCTGCTTCTTAAATCTCTTCTTAAATAGGCTATAGACTAACCCAAGCAGATGACAATAAAGGAACATCCATCCCAAAACAGGCCCAAGCAGACAATCAGGACACAAAGATGTTTAAACAGGTGTATGAGCATCAAGTACAGAAGGAGGCCATCATTCAACTGCATCTGCCACTTTCACAGAAAGAGGACACAGAATCACAAAGGCTGGGAAAGACCTCTAAGACCACCAAGTCCAACCCCACCCCCACCGTGCAACAGACCATGTCCCTCAGTGCCACCTCTCCATGGTTCTTGAATGCTCCTGGGGGTGGTATCTGCAACACATCCCTCCTGGGCAGCCTGTGCCAATGCATCACCACTCTTTGAGAGAAGAAATCTTTCCTAATATCCAACCTGAACCTCTTCTGGCACAACTTAAACCTCTTGTCCTATCAAACATGCCCACAACGCCTATGCCAAAGGTCGAGATAATTTGATTTATGTTTTAATTAAACTAAATTAGTTGCGACTTGGAAGCACACTTTGGGGCTTTCGGCATTCCTACTGCTCCATTTAATCTCATTTAGAAAAGGAGTATGGATAAGTTCTGTGGAACATTCAAGTCAAAGTTGAAACCAGAAGGATAATTTCAGTAATATCAGCTGCACGTCTGACCCAGCAGAAAGGAAACTTAAGTGGATAGAAAGAACGGAAAGAGAACATACAGCCCAGCTAATTAAACAAGAGGCTGTCAGCCCACGATAGCCTCTGGTCCCAACAGCCCAAAGGATGAAATTACATGAAAACTGATGCATAAAAATGAACGAGCCAGTAACTTGAGAAAGCCTTCCTATTCCCTGATCGTAACTGTAGTTATCATTTACTTCCCATCCCCACGATCTCCATCACTCAGATCAGTGCTGAAGCTCACTTGGTGCCTGGAGTTATTACTATTCTGTTCACAGCAAATCTGCCAGGAAAACTGGCAGAAATATTGGACTTTGGGATCCCTTTGATACCGTGTATCCTGATTTTCAGGAAAAAAGAAAGCTGAACATCTGTTGTAACTGTTGCACACAGATCTCCATTTTAACCTATGCCTCCTCTAGCAAAGGCAATCTGCTTTACAAAGCCAGAGCTCCTATCCAAAATTAAGTGTATCACTTTCCACAGAGAAATGCCTTTAGATGTTTCTCTCTGCCCAAAGCAAGAGTCTCTGTCCACAAACAGAACAGTACCAAGAACAATGTCAGAAACGCTTGCAAGCTGCAGAACAGCAGGAACTCAGCCTGGAAAAGTCTTAGCTAACACGAGGGCCATGAGCTGCACGCTAGAGGGCTCCCAGTTTTTTATCATTTGACTCTAGCAGCCACAGTCAACTTGCCACAACGGCGTATAAGGTGGATCTGGATCTGAACCAAGGCCATAGATGGAGGAGGATACAGAAAGGCTTCAGGTCCATCTCTGCTGGACTTGCTGGAGTCGAGAGACAATCTCTTCACACCCAGTGAGGAGCAAGAGCAGCAGACCCAGGAGAAGCCCCCTGACACCCTAAGATCAGTACCAGCCGGGCTCAGCAGTCCTGTTACAATGACACCACTCCTCGCTGCTGTAGGAGTACATGGAGGGATCTTGTTGGCCAAAAGCCCAGACTACTGAGTTGTTGGTTACAGCCCATTTTCCCAACAGAAGCACAGAGGATCCCAGGATATTTTGGTTTGATCCCACCTCTTGGAACTCTTTGGGATACACCAGCTGCTGTTTGAACACATCTCAGGCAGCCTCACCTGCCGCTGCTTCTCCTCCACATTTCAAATGTTTTCAAGTAGAGCTCTGCTTAGGAGGAGTCTATTTGCAACAGAGAAATAAGGCACTGGAGTGTCAGTTCTTCAAGTGTTGATTATCTGCTTTTCCCTGTAACTGCTCCCATCAGCTAGGAAACAAACAGGGAAGGACATCACTGTTTACTGAAGTCTGCACTGCACAGAGAAGGTGAGTCCTCAGCTCTGGGCTTCTGTGAAGACATTATAGCACCAATCATGCTGCAGTCACACTCTTCAATATCCTTCTCACAGCCACAGTAGTCTGGAGTTTTATTCTGCTCTGTTTTGAAGAAAGGTACAAAAAGGTACCAGGTTGACTAAGTAATGTAATTAGATCTAGTTTTGGGCCCATTTCATGCTTACAAAAATCCTTTTATGTGTAATGAAATGCCATCAGTTCTAATAGAGGCCACTTAGTAATACTCTCAATTCATACTAAATTGAAATTGAGGAGGTTTGGTAGGTTTTAGTTCCATCTCTCAGTTCCAAAATCAAAACCAACAGGGCTACTTTCATGCTTTTTCATCGCTAGATAAAATAGAATTATTCCTTTTTAAAACCCAACAGGAGAATACGCTACGCTATGAGACAGTGCCTCCTGCAGTAGCTTAACTTCCAAAATCAGGATCCCCTCTGTTCTGAGGGGAAGCAACCTTGAACATAATACCCTCCAAATACAACCCAAAAATCTCTTCTAACTTTGCCTGTAAGACCACGTAGCTAGGAACATTCTATTCTACTAAATAAGTTTCATTCATACATGTATTCAGGGGAACCTAGCTTAATTAGCACTAATGATGAGAAAACCTATGGGGAACTACTGAATTTTGCAAGCAACTGAACATAAAGCGCACTGATAAAAAGCCACTTTGCTGCTAGTGATGCTCTTCTGCATGCTGAAGAGATGACGACAGTCCCAGGGTTTATATGCCAGAAACACAGAAGTACAATGAGCCAAAGCAACTGCAAACAACGACCGTGCAAGTTAATGAGGATTAGATTCAGTTTTTCCAAAAAAACACCATTTTTAAATAAGCTAGGGTAGGCAAACGTTAACTAAAAATTGCCAGCAGTTGAATACAGAATGTTTCTAACGGCGCTCTTTAAAATTGAAGCCGAGTCATTGCTGCTGCAATATCTCAGGTGGCCTATCCGTATTTGAAAAACAGGATCCCCAGTTTTAGCCAGGTTTGCTGGTACACAACAGTGTATTGACGGCTCTGGTGGTAGCACGGCACAGCCTGAGCGTTCCAAAACATCACGGTGGAAGAGGTTTTAGGTCTCCAAACATACTCACCGTTCTGCTTTCAAGCTTGGGAAACGTTTTCAGAAGCCAGCTCGCAGCCTCTTCCCAAGCTGTGTATGATGGAGCAGGTTTGAGGGAGGAAACCTTACCCCACCCCATTGCCTAACTCAGGCCGGTTGGAAGGCTGTCTGTACATCCTACCAGGATAATGCTATGAATGAGGAATAAACTCAATCACTTCTGATAGTGATTGAAATTCCCTCTAAATATAGGGCCATCAAAGGCTTGCAAGCTTCCTTTCAAACCGCATTTATTACAGAGCCAACAAAATTTTGTTTCTTCAAAACAGAGCATCACAGCTGCAACAGATCAGCAAATGCATCTGAAAAGAGCTCAGCGCAGGAAGAGTCCATTAGTACCAGGGCTGTAATCAATGGGGCCCATCTACAGGCTCCAATTCCCCATTTCTCCATCTCGCTGAAGGCACTACTGCCTCCAGCTGACCGCATTGCCAGATTCCCCATGTCTCTGATGAGGAGCTCAGATCAAATCGGCGGCCAGCCCACGCCAGGCACGCAGCCTGCCAAACTATTAACCAGAGCCTCCGAATTCATCAGACTCCATTAGCTCTTCTGCCAGACGCCCTGCAGCAGAGCATCAGGAGGGACAGCTGGAGACAGTAACCTCTTCAGACACCTTGGCTGAATCCAACAGGCAGCGCGAGGCAGGGCACCAGCCTTCATAAATATCGTGTCCGCACGCCACAGATGAGCCGTGTCGAGGAGCCAAAGAACAGGCTGGGACAATTAATTCTGATGGCCCTGCTGCCTGGCGATGATGGAACGAGGTTAAAACGCCATTTGAAACATTTTCAGTCCACCTGCCAAATCTGTTTCAGGAAATTGCTTTGATAGCATTCGGAATCTTTTTTTTTTTTTTTTTTGGTCAGTATTTTGCATGCTGTTCCTTCAGGAAAAGGTTCCTGTTTCAGCTTCACAGAGAGAAACCTGATCTGACTCCCACCATCATTTACATCAAGGTATACACACGCTCATAGATGGCCGTGTAACTACACAAACATCAGTGCCACTTCACAGTGTATTCCACAGAACACCAGGCAGCATATGGATCCAAAGCATCTTTGTCTTACTTTGTAGTTATTAGTACAGCCAGCATTAATAATCATTAGCTCCAGCCTCTTCTCTAAGCGGCGCTGCTGGGGAGTTTTCTCTTTTTCCTTTCCTCCCTCAGAACTATCCAAGCCCACGCCACACATCTCTGCGTGCCAGCCCATCGTTTAACAACCTCACTCCCCTAAGCAAGCAAGGAAGCAAAACAAAAAATCCAAAGGCACACTAATTCTTTTCAGATAATGACCCGCTACCAAAGTGAGGCATTCCCAACAAATCCAGCTAGAAAATTAAAGGGACCACTAATAAACTCCTGAAATTCATGCTCTGTTAATGACAGGCTTTATTTCCTCAAGCAGTCAGCTATGAAACTCACTGCACCGAAACTCAAAAATTAAAGAAAGCTGTAAAACTGGGAACAGGGGAGGCAAGCTCGTGGAACTGCCTTTTACCAGTGCTGTCCTCACTTAAGTTCTGCACATAAGATGCTGAGAAACCACAGCTTTCGTGGTTTGTAAGTCCAATGCCTGAGGTCAAAGCACCTCACTACAGGCTAGTGGTGGCTATTATGCAAATGGGAAGAGAAACAGAAGCATTACAGGAAAGCTTTTTGTCCTATCAGTAAAGGAAGGGTTGATGCAGGGATGCGACATGACTTCCACATGCTACTGGCTGCCTCCCCCAGGTACTCGTCTCAGAAGATGTTCTTGACACTACTGCATTCATTTTCAATTCCTGCAGTTCTACAAAGTTACGCTTTGGGAAGTCCGGTCTCATTAGGGTAAATACTCGTGTTTAAATTAACACTTAAATACACAGGAAGTGAATTTCAGTTTGCGCAGTGGCAGAGCCACCTGAGGACACTGCTTCTTCTTGAAACATAAGGCCAGAGGAAGATGCTCAGCAGGAAGCTGGAAGCAGAACCTGAAGTTTAAAGACAAGCTGAGTGTGCGCATACAGCACAAGTGTACAGTCCACAGACATGGAAACCGGAGGATGTGAGAACCTCGTTAAATGGCATTTAGCTCCAAGCCGCTTTACCTAATGGTAGAACAGAAAGTAATTCAGGTTGGAAGGGACCTTGGGAGGTCCCCAGTCTGACAAGCCACCCAAAGCAGGGTCAGCTCTTTTGCTAGGGCTTCCAAGGAAGGGGAGAGGCCTGCTCTGATGCTCGCTGCCCCGTGCTGCAGCCAGGGAACACTACGCTAAATTTTCCAGGAATTGCTCTCATCAGCTGCATGAAATTTCTCCAAATTATTAAAAAAGATCGTGAAGAGCAATCGTTCCGTTTAATACGTTTGGTTTAAAAGCTGATTCCCAAATTGATCAAGGACTCTTCAATACTTTTTACAGACTATTTATAAAAATTCATAAAATTCGATTTAAATTACAAAACTCATCTAATTATCTGCAGTTGTAGACAGCTTTGAAGTACTAAAAGCTTAATGGGGAAAAGATCTTCTTACCACCAGATAGTCTGAAATTACCAGAGAAAAAATAGGGTCCCACTGGTGGCTATGAAACTTTCATTCATTAACTTCCCAATTCCAAATTATGTAAATTTTATCCCTGAAAGCAAATTCACGTGTAGATGCAAGAACACATTGCTGCAACGCCAACGCAGTCCCCTGAAGGTTTGTGTTTCTGGTCAGGGCTGGAAAGGTTCTCCCAGTTCCTTTTGGTACTACTGCTCCGTCCTCAGGACTTGGAGGGTTACAGTACTGAGCTGAGATGGCCTCAAAGTCAAAGCTGCATGCTGACATCTGTATAACCCTTCTGCTGGTTACACATCACAGGGAGCTTCTGCACCAGGGATCCAGACCACAGTTATGTACTAAGAAATGCATTAGTTCTGCGCTCAAGAAAAAAAAAAAAGTAATGGAAAGGCTCAGTATTTTGCCCAGCTCTAAGTAAACAAAATTCCATTTCAGCCCCAGACAACCTCTGGTGTGTAGGCCAAAACCTCATGTGAATCAAGGTAACAGAGCCAGAGGAGAAGCACAAACTTCGAAGAGGTTCAGGGCTTTACGCTTCAAGCACCCTCTACTATTCTGAAGTTGAAGTCACTTTACCCAAGCATTTCTCCTCCATCCAGTTATGGAGGACAATCCAAGGAAGACAGATCCATCCACAGTTTAGAACTGCCACCTTTAAATAAGGGCCCATTTTCAAATTGTCGCTTTAAGAAAAGGCTATAAGAAAAAAATCAGCCCTCCTCATTTCTCACCTTCTCAAGCAGCAGCATCCATTGCACTGTGAAACGAAACCCTGTGAAGGATAAACCCACTCGCACGTTTCTTCCATTCATCTTTACCACCAAGACAGAAGCATCATTGGTCACCAGCTTAATAAAACGGCTCATCTAACCCCTGCCAGCCCAGTGCATTAAGAAGTGGAGAGTGGGGGGCAAAAAAAGAGACTTGTGCTAGACAGAACTAAAAGGCATCTTACTAAGTACAGAACTCAATATCTATGAACAAGCAATCGTCGGGCAAAGTAAAGAGGGGAATAGAAAAATAAAATGGTTCAGAGAATCGATGGAAAACATGCTCCTAATGGATTGCTTTTCTTTTAATCTCACCTTTGAGGAAAGGATTTCAGGTCATGTTGCTGAAAGGGTCAGCTCAAACAACAGCACAAGTTTGAAACAGTGGCTTAATTGTACAGAGCGAGTGCAAGGAAAGCTTCTGCTTCTTCACATCCTGTGCATTGCTTAGAAGCAACAGAATAAAAAGTAATAAAACAAATCCAAAAAATGAACTGTGGACTCTAAAAGGTAAAAACCCTAATTTGATTAGCAAGGTATCAGCAGCCAAAAAAGTTCTTTTTTTCTTTTTTTTTTTTTATGAAGTAAATCACCAAGTCACCAGGCAAATAGAGCTCTGGCTATCCAAACCTCCTTGGACATCATTTCAAGCCCCTTTCAGAGAAGTGGTAAACCAACCCAGAAGGAATTTGCAATCCGAGCCAGTTAGAAAAACCCACACAGCGCTTGGCCAAAAAACCTGAAGGGCTTCTGGGATGGTTTGCACCCGACCTGGGGACTCCCAGCAGGGAGAAGCAGTGTGCTGATAACCCGACCTCAGGCGGGCATCCCACTGCAGCCTTTCTTGTAGTTTTCTGCTCAGTTTTTTGAAATATGAAAGGCTGCCACATTATACTCGGCAGGCCTCTGACAGCGCTAAAGCAATTTTCTACATAAATCATTGTAATGCTAACGCTGCAGTTTACAGCCTCATCTTTAAAAGAAAGCCTTCTACTATTTACTGCCTCAGTAAGTGGGGAGAAGAAAAGTTAAGCTCTGACGACGGTGCTGTCTGGTGGCATAATGAATGGAAAATTTATTCCCTGGCCCATTTCTAGCAAAACTTAATATACTCGTGAAAGCCATGTAAATACTTTGTCCTCGGAGGATGGAGTGTATAAAAATACATTTAGCATATTGAGCTACACGTGCGCTCCAATTGCAAAGCGCGCATGTTGAAAGTCCCCCGAACGCTAAAGCAAAACTGAACCGACCGGTCAGTGCAAATCCTTACACGTATTTGCACGGAGCATCCTTCCCTGTACAGCTTTTTCTCGTAGCAAATAAGGGACAAAAGGACCACACGTTGTAAATTCCATAGACGACCACTCGTTTCTAAGCAAAGCGAGGAAGCTCACCCAGGCTGGGCTCAGCACCTCGCCGCGTGCGCCTTATTAAATCCGAGTGTTAACGCGTGATGGACGATGCAGCCGAGGGAGCACAGCCCCTGCCCACCTCCCAGCACCGCAACCGGCGGCTGCCACCGTGTGGATGCTGCCCAGGGACAGCAGGCACTGCTGAGCCAAGCAGAGCGTTCCCAGGGTACACTCTCTGCTGGGGAAAGCTGCACCAGAGAGCAGAGCTCGTCGTGTCCTGGAAGGCGGCAGCAGCTTCGTGCTTCACCAAAAAGCTTCTAGGTAATGCAACGTGCCCAGGGATGTTTATGAGCTTTTATTAGCCCTCAAATCCAGGCATTCATAAATATGCTTGTGGCAAGTGGCTCAGGAGACTGCTGCTCAGCTCTGGGGGTTTTCAGTCGACTTATATATAGCCTTTAATTACACTTTTCATCCCGTTCCCATAAATCTGGTTTTATTTCCCTTCTAAACAAACAAACAAGAGGTTGCTGATAAGGAACATGTTTCTTTCAACCTCCTTTGCACACAGAGCTAATATATCTTAACACCTCTCTGTCCAAGAGAGCAGAGTGCTCCAAGTCTAGTGTATGAAATGCTATGGGGTTAAAGCAACACAAACCAGACACCGTCGCGTTCTGTTTGTTCATAGCATCATTTTATTGAAAAACAAACAAACTAGCCAAGTTGCATACAAGGGAAATATACTTCAGGTCAATATAAAATAGACTCAAAATATCCCTTTAAAATACCGGTGGGCTGCTTTTTGGTTGTTCCTCCATTTTTTGGTTGTTGGGGGAGGGGGGGGGGGGGAATTGACGAGGATTACTCACCAATAAATCGTATTTGCTTTGTATTTAAATGCACCGGTGTCAACAGCAGCAGCTAAGCAGTGAGACTTCTCTTTTTGTCCTTCATTCATCAGCACATCCAGAAATGTGTTTAGGAATCAGTACAACAGAGGACCAGGCACACAGTAAAACCCTGCACAGCATTTCACTCAGTAAGAAACCTCTTTATAGCACCCTGCTAATTAATTTGGCCCTATCGTGGCTACCTACAAGCTTTCATTATCCTATGCCCTCCCCAAGACAGATAGCTCAGTTCCTAGTTTCAGAGTCTCGCTGAACTTGAGCCTATTAATTTGGTTAAAGAGCAATAGGGAACAACTGAACGTGTTGGGCAGCAAATATTACACACAAGCTCTTGATTAACCAGTTCAAACTTTGCAGGAACTGTTTGGATAGCCGGAAGCTAACTGGAGCTGCAGTGGCAGCACATTTGGCAGCATTGCTTTACCAAGGCACTTAAGGACACACTCAAACGCGAACTGTCTCAACTCAGCCCACACACTAAAACCCCTAAACATTTCTTAAATGCTTTAATAAAGAAAAAGCACAAGGAAGGGAGAAACACGAAGCTGGAAGCCGAACTTCTGGGGGGTTAAATGCCTTGCAAATTAAATAACTACGGATTCTAGCACTAGCTTGGAGGGAGGCCCCACACTATTTTCGTTTTTAACAACAGTAAGACACTTTTCGAACGTGTATTTCACCCAAGAATTATAATACCTTCAAAACCGGAGCGAGATTTACTGCCCTTCCAGTATTTTCTAACCAAATACCACAAAAATGCTGTTCTTGCAGAATGTCAAGGAGAAGAAAGGGCAAAGGAGAAAAAACCAATCCATGCTGAAGTTGGTAGCTGAGGAAGTTTGTCTGCGTTGCAGTGAGATTCCCATCTGCATTTCATTGCAGCTAGCATGAACCCAATCAGTGCAGGTTAAATACACGTCAGATCAGCGATTATTGTGTTCTGACCTCTGTGACTAAGTCGGACATTATACATTCCTGCTACATATTGCAGTAGTTAAGGGATCAATGCTGCTTTAAAAAAAAAAATACGTAATTTATGCTACACATGCCTTGATTTCTTCACGTAACGTGTATTTCTTGTAGTCTTTCAAGAAATATTCAAGCTGCTCTGTCACTGTCTGGATGGCCCCATTGTATGGTGTTAGACCAAGACTCAAAGCCCAGGTTCAATTTGTCATGCCATGGTAGCATTTCTTTCAAGACCCCAGGCAAGGCCACTTTGGAACTCACGCTCCCTAACAGTAAATTAGGGATGATGCTACTTCTACAAATGCATTTAGATTTGTGGAATGCGCCTGTAAGAAGCTTGTGGGTCTAGCATCTGTGCCATGCAGGAAAAAAATTCCCAGTGAACATGTTGCATCATCTTTTTCCAACACCAACAACAGCTCTAACCAAGCTACCACAGACTAATTAAATCCCCCAGGGTATGCTTCCACAGCTGCTGAAATCACTTTAAAGGAAGGCCTGCTGGCAGGTCCCAGCTTCTCCCTGTCCCATACGCTTTCTCAGGCTTGATCCCTAAGGGAGCTGGTTCACAAAATTAAACTAAAAGAAACTGATTCTGTTGAAAGACATCTCACCAGCTTATATGTCTAAACAGGTCCATTGCAGGCTCAGACCTCAGTGGTGCAGAAGACACGGCCGTCCCACATGGCAGAGGGTGCAGAGTTGTTGTTGGCAAGCAGAAAATCATTGTGTTGACTTTACCACAACCACCCCCTCACGAGTTTAAGCATGGCAAAAACAGCTTCCAACACTTAGCAGAGGTCAAGCAATCGCAGTCACAAACAACTCAGCTATTTAATATTTGCCATTATGGCTGGCTCCACAAACAAGATTTAATAACACCACAGATTCCTGAAGTTACCAACATTGGGAAAAATGGCTTAAAACGTTAGATCTCCATTATTTTTAATGCAACTGTACCATGAAGGGGACTGAGCCTACAGCAGCCTTCATGTCTTACCACAAAGGCTGCAGTTGCTCACTGGCATCTCAAAGATGCTTCGTTTTGATCTATATCAACTGGAACAAAAGGCACTACTGTGATATTCAAGCGCCTTCACAGATCAACGATAACCACACATCCATCACAAAATTATTTTGGGGAAGCCAAAGCGTTATACACACGTACAGACCATAACTTGTTTAATGCAAGTGATTCACTCTGCCTCAGCTGCCTGTATCATCATGAAATGCACTGCTAGAGCCACCGTATTTCTTACCTGGAGACTATGCTGGAGCCATTGTAGAGGTCACTAGCGTAGGACAGCGTTGCCAGGGGTCGGACAGAGTTGTAGCGCGTGAACTTGGATAGACACTCCTGAAACTCATCCAGCTGGCTTGTGGTTCTGCTGTCATCTAGGGAGAGGTGGGAGAGGGTGAAAAATGAATGAGAAAGTAAATAAACACGCAGCAAACATGATGCACGTCTTCATGTGATACCACCTCCGCTTGTTATTTGGGCAGGAGTCTTGGTCAAAAATAGGTTCTCTCTTTCATCTTTTTGGCATTCCCTCAAGGCAGCAGGATTCAGAGCGTAAACTAAGTCCTTCCAGTGAACCTACTGCCTAGAGAATCAGCCTACAGATCATAAATATGCTTTCCTGATAGATGAGCTCAATTATTTTAGTCTAATTCAAAGCCTACGGGCCATAAGGATTATTAGCAGAAAAGCCGTAAGCATATCAAAATGCAAGGTAAAGAACGTCTAGCATTCTATGGAAGTGAAAATATATTCCTTTTCCCCAGAATTGTACTTCAGGTACAATATGCCTACATTTGGTGTCAATTACATTCAAAATACTTGTAGCAAAAAGTATTTCTCTTGTTACTCCAAAAGCAACAGAGCTAAGGGAGAGCTGTTTCACGGCTGGAGAAAGGAGACAAGCATGAAACCAGAAGACTCCATGCGCTGTAAGTTTTGTGAAATTATGACCTTCAGCAGACAAGATGAAATTGAGCCAGCATGAATAATAATGATAAATATTCTGTGGAAAATGGAACAGTTCACTACAAACGTTAAAACTAAATTGCAGCATAGATGGCTAAAAATTATTCCCCGAAACCTCACAAGTCTTAACTTTCTTCAGTCCAAATGGAATTTTATTTCAACCAGTTCAAAAATTTAGAATTTCCTATATAAGGAAGAATTCCTTACTTACAGCCATGTCTCATGGACAAGCCAGCTTTCCTAATATGATCAAGCAACTGCAGTGAAACATCAGACAGAGCCTCCAGGCTTTGTAACAGCCCCCAGAATTTGCAGCAATTCCCCCCTGTCTTCCTTGCTTTATCTTTTTGCTCCAATACCATGGAAAAGAACAAGCCCAGGGAGAAGTGACAGCTCTAACACACAGCACCTTGGCTTGCAGGTAGTCCAGTATGCAAGTCACATTACTGCACACCTTGCCTTCTGTTGAACCACAGCATGCACTGCAGCAGCAGAAAGGTACACGTTGCTCGCCCATGCAGCTGAAGTCACAAATTTAAGCTATAGTTAAGCATCCCTTATCAACAGCATAAGGAAGTGATAAATCTCCACTTACTGTGGAGGTTTACTGTGGAAGTCTGTGGAAACACTGGGGTGAAAAAGAAGAAAAGTTGCAGCAGTTGTTATTTCTAACATTTTTGCACCTTGACAATTCCTTGCCATCGGACATTATCTTGCTCTATAACTGTTAGGCATTTTGAAGTGTCCCTTACACGCTGTTTAATGTTTCACTGCATAAAGAAATAGCCAAGTTCAGTAACAAGCATGTTTTAGGGAACAGCCATGGGTACATTACCCACGTCAGATGGATCAAAATGAACAAAGCGTTGCTTTAAATTAAACCCCCAGCACCTGACCACTACAGAAAACAGCTCGAGAAGCAGCACGTAAACATCGGTAAGCATTTTTCAAAGACTGATCCCTCCTTTGACACTTTAATAGGAGCAAATAGCTGCTACTCTCCCATTTCCCTCATTTGGAGATCAAGCGCACAGCCCTCCTGTAATTTATTCTGCATCTATGCCTGGAAAACAGAATGTTATTTCTCAAGACATTTTCCTCGTCAAAGTGCGAGGCCATTGCATAATTCCAGTTGTATTACTTCTCCGCTACTAGTAGAAGATTTTCAGGCATCTCTTGCAAAAACCCTTATATCCATATTAAATCCTATTTCAAATGTGTCAAAAAGCAGGAATGACTTTGAAGAGAAGAAAATCTAATTAAGCCTTACAGGTTATCCCTTATTTAGGGCAAAAACTGCAGTAGCAAATCCTCCACTTTTTTGGTGCAGCTGACATCCACATAAACAAAACAGCTTCGCCGCATTCATATTTATAGTTCCAATTATGAAGAAAGATGCCTTCGACAAGGGAATGCTGGGAAAAGTCCAATTTGTTATCCTTCGTTAATAAACGTATTATTTTAACGTAAACACAGCTCCGTATCACCAAGATAACGGCGCATGGGAACATCTCTGCGTGATCTGTGAAGTACTGCAGCCTGCAGAACATTGTGAGCCCCTCACAGGAGTCTGGCTGCTCGTACACAACTGCCTTCTCCCATCTTCCAGCTACTGAAGCACTCCTCCCATCGTGCCACAGTTTGTTAGACCTGTGCTGCTGCACGTGGTGGGACCTGAGACAGCCACTGCTCTGACACAGGCATGCCCGCATTCTCCACCCGAGAGCGAGCTCTCCTACAACACTTGGCAGCCCTTAAAAATTAAAAGGCCAAGTTTTTTGTTGTTGTTGTTTATAAATAATAATTTTTAAAAGCTTGGTAAGTGGCTAAACCACAAACTAAATTCACGGACGATTCATGGAGCAGGGATTTGTGGCCCAGCTTCCTTGCTGATCTGTGTCCTGGCAGCTCGGTCCTTGCCTTCCAAGGCTACGAGTAAAGATGCTCCGCTGCAGCAGGCTCTGCCTGCTTTCCTTCGTGCTTCTGAGGTTTCTCTCAGCCCCCAGTAGCTCCCTGCTCTTCACTGCAGTCTCTCCCTCTTTGCATAAGCAGCTGCTCACAGCTTGGTGCTGCAGATCTCTTGCCTGCCACAGCCCATTGCACAGAACTCTTTTCCCCCAAAGCTTACTTCTTCCCCAGGGGAGCCAGCGAGCGACCTTCCTCTCCCTTAAGAGGCATTCACTTGACCTGTTCTCTTCCAAAGAGAATATTGTTATATAATTAAGAACCATCCATCCACCACCTAACAATTACTCTAGCTGCTGTCACACTGTTACTCAATTATGAATGAGGCAATCTAGGCAATTGTGAAAACAGCTCCTAATTCTACAAAACAAGTCTTAAATCTAAGGTGTGCCCCATGGGATAATGACACTGCTGCACACTCAGCTTCTATACTTCTAGCCATTTGTTAACCAAGACTCACAATCTAGGCAACAAAGGATAACCTCCAACTATTGTACTGCACATTAAATATGGGAACATTTATCAATTTGTTTTCGCCTCCTAAGTATTTTGATAAGCACTTTCATGACTGTGCTTATTCCACACCTAGTAGAAAGACAACCCAGCCACAGCCTTCAAATGTTTGCAGCTTCAGAACAAAGATCAGTGAAAAATTATTTAGTGTGGGTTATGTCTTTCACAGTACAGTATCAGAGAGCAACATATGTGCCCCTCTGAAACAATAGCATTACATTTTATGAGCATAAAAACCTCCAATATTGGGCAAGAAAAACCCACATGGGATAATTAGAAGTAACACCATTCCCACACAAGGAAAAAAAAAAGGCTGCTCTCTTCAAAGCAAAGCTTTCCCAAGGAGTGGGACTGCGAGAGGTAAATGATGTCAGAATTGAACACCAAGCACGAGGAACTCACCTGAGACACGTGTCATCCTTGTGGAAAAATAGCACTGCTCTAGGTCCTCAAAGTGAGCTGTGAGCCGCTTCCGTCGCGAGGCTAGTGTGCTGTTATACCATGGCTGCTTCTTGGCCTGAACAAAGAAGAGAACGTGCTTCCTGAGAGAGGTAAAGCCAAGCCTGGGTTCTATTTCAATAGATTCTAAGAAACTGAAATGCAATTTATACATTACATCTGGTGAGTCAGAACTTCACAGTGACAATAAGACTAACTTGTCATTATAAAGTCATGACTAGGGTCTCAGGTTGCACCTTCTAACTTGAGAAGCAAGAAGGCCTGCTTTTAGACAGTGGTTTTCTGAATCTCTGCAAGTTTAGCTTCACACACAGGACAGATGGCAGCAATCCATGGGGAGCCAGGTATTGCATGTGTGCAGGCAGACAGCAGAGGCCCCACACACACGGGCTTTCAGCTTCCCAAATCAAATGGACTCTACAAGAATTAGTTCCTAGATCTCTAGCAAACCACTCAAAAAGAGTGGGGGCTGTTTATTTTAAGCAGTTAGTTACTGAATTATTTCTTCTGAAGTAAGTCAGTAACCACAAAAGTAAGCAAATAAAGATAGAAGCAGGAATATACTACGAGACTAAGGTCAAAGGTTAACTGAAAAGAAGTCCACGAAACAAAAAAACCCCCACCTTTTACCAACCTACAAAAGCACCAGTACTGAGAGGGAGAAGGACTGAAACCACATAAGCAAGGTCGCCTTTTGAAAACAAATGGAAAACAAAGTACTTCTTGTTTCAATCACTAGTGAAAGGAACAAATTCCTCTGCTGCACAAGGAGCATGAAGAGCATCTTGCTTTTGTTTATGTTTCAAAAGTCTCACACATCACTCAGAGATAATGGGGGAATTTTAAAAGATTTAAGAACCAGCAAGCTCCGTAATGAAGATTTCTTAAGGCACAGTATCCCTGAACACGCACAAGGTGTACAATGCCTCTCAAGCACTAACAAAACCCATTCAGCATGCACCATGAAGAACCGTCGCTCAATCGCCCCTCAAATCATGTGGCAGAATGGGCTGCTCTCATTACAACCGTCAACAACCCAACAAGAATGAACCAAGTTTCAAGCCTACTTTGAGACTCTGCTTATAATTGTACAAACAATAACCTAACATTCAAGGGAAGAAACATACCCCAAGCAATGAAACCTCCAGATGCCACTGCCCGTGCGAGGCCCCTGGCTATGTGCTGACATCGTGACTCATGGCTTGACAGCTTGTTTCATCTTGAAAGCAGCTCCAATCTCAGAACACATCTCCAGCGCTGGAAAGCACTCCTACCTCAACACCTTTCAAATACAATTTTCTAAAGCTTCACAGCTTTAAGAGAGATTTAACGGAACACTTTGCAGCACTGCTCCCCTAATTTTGCGCCCCGGCTTGCACGGGCTCCAACCTCTCTCCACGCATCAGAAGTGATTAGGGCTCAAGATGACTCAAGCACCAAGGAGCAATCACTCCAGTCTCGCTAAGACAAACAAGCCTGCGACACAATGAGGGGTATCAGCCATGCCTGGCTCTCATCTGCTGGATGCACCCAGTCCATGTGGAGGCAGCATCAGCGATTTGAAGTAGCTTGCCTGCTGGGCAATGCATCAGCAGAAGAAAATTCCCTCGGAGCAGTCTCCAACTGGCACCTGGTGACCCAGCTGCGCTGGGGATCGGACTGCGTCTTGAGCTGAGCCTCAGCAGCAAGGGGTTTTAAGCTGCTCGGGTTTTTATCAAAACATTTATTGAGCTTCTAAGCAAAGACGACTGCTCGATGGCTAGTTGTTAAGCAATGCTAGGAAACAGGAGTGGAAAAAATAAGGCGAAAGGAGCGAAAACACACCCAAGTGCTTTTTATTCAGCTGCTCGCTCTATTATGAAAACTGAGAAAGCTATTACTGTTGTTCCAGTTGGGAACGGAAGCTAGGGTTACTCTTACCAAGAGTTATTTTTCTGTCCAGTAGGCACCCTAAAGAGTCCTCTCAAACAAGTGTGGAAAACCTTCAGAGCTGTCCACAAGCTCCTTATTTCCAGCAGAAAAGCCAAGTACTGCAACTAAATACTACCTGCAGAACCCTCCAGTGCCTATGCAACTTGTCCACTGTTTTATTCTGAAGCTCAGCCTCTGGAAGAAAATTGTCCTGTGGCTCAGTGACACATAAATTCTTCCTTAAGAACATGTTTGCAAGCAATGCAAAAAGCAATTGTACTGTGAAAGCAAGCTACGCTGTCCTTTCTAGCTTAGTTACACACTGCCAGCTGTAAAAAATCTATGATTTTTGTCGTGACTGACAATTTAAAGTGCACAATTGAATTTAAATTCTTAGAAATGTTCTTACTGGGGAAAAACTTTTTGCTGTGAAGTCATGTTGAAATGAGACCAGCTTTGAATGAAATGTTCAAGAGTTCTCTCTCAACTCTCCATCCAAACACACATTAAAGTTTGATTAGTAAATTTGCACTAGAGAGTATAGATCTTGCACCGTCAAGGACAAAGAAATTGGATTTGAGGACAAAAAGTAATCTCAAACAAATATGACTGTCATACAGAATGACTAGAAAATCTAGGTTGTTTGTTCTGTGCAGTACAGCCATGGTATTTTTTTCCATTTCAAAGGAAAAATTAAAGTACCGAGACAAGGAGTGTCAGTAGGGAACAAACACTACACCGTATCAGTCCCGAACATAAAATCCCCACCAATATTTCATATGCCCTTTACAGCAAGGTAGAGCTGCAATCTTTTGCGTAAGCAAAAACCTCACAGACCACAGCTGAAGGAACAACAAACTTTCTTATAAGGACTGTGAAAAATTTCTCACTACGAATAAGTTATAAGGCTGCAAACAGAAATCTGCATATGCACTCGGGTGCTTTCTCTTGATACCAGTTATGTGGCCAAATAAAATCCAGCAGCACTTCTACCTGCTAATTTGCCAGTTCCTGAATATTTCTGGTGGCAGCACACCACAGAGCACCTAAGACATGAGTTAACACGTAAACAACAGTCTACCTAAATAAAAACTCACTTCTACAATCAAAGCCTCTTTGATACCTGATACCAGTGTCATCTTCGTAGCCCAGAGGAACCGCTCTGAGCTGCGAGACCACGGCAGTGCTGTTTGTCATTTGGGAAGCCGTGCGGGTCAGAAGGAGTTTGGAGGCTGCCTGCCAAATGGCTTCACTGTATATTGAACTTTTTGCCCTCGGCAATATGAATTCTTACTACAGCTTGTAAGGCCCTAACAATGATAAACGACAAGGCGACTGTATATTTGGAGAATGAATGTTCTTGTTTTAGAAGTCAGACTTGATCCAAAGCTATGTAATTCAATGCAGAGCGTCAGGGATTTACCTCTCTTCCAAAACACTGCTGACTTGGGAGAAGAGATGAAAAGCAAAAAATACTCTCTCTGCCCTGGAAGAGTCAGCTTTGGGAATTAAGTCACACATCTAATAAGTTACATTCATTTTCTTTGCTTGCATCACTATGAATATTCACAGCTATGCACAGTCATTCCTACTGCTAAAGCCTCAGCTCCAGTTTGACCGCATAACCAGTTAAAGCAAGAGGCCAGTCAATTGGCAGCCAGTAGATGGTCTGTGTTGTACTTAATCTCTCCCCAGTCTCCACATCCACTGTTCCTTTCCCTCGTGCACAGACACATGTATTACCTTACCTGAGAACTGCCACTGAAGCCTGGAGGCTGGCTGTACTCCGTGGAGTCAATAATACTACTGCAAAAAACAAAAAGAAATAGTCTGCTTAAATCACCGTACAATCATCCTTTATCATTTCCAACCTCTTCTACTCTCCCCCAGCCCCTTACATCCTGTAGCATACTTACCTTTGACATCCATTTTACAGACAGGGAACACAACGCTGTTTTTTATTTGGGCATTTGGGAGTGATGTGGGTATTTTGTTCTGCTTTTAAATACACAGCGTCTAGAACAGAATGCTGATCATCTCTGTACATACCATAAATTTGTTTACTGTCACACACAATTTAGTGTAGTACAATCTAATAATTCCTAATTAGAATGCAAATGCACATCTTTTGCATGAAATATGCAGGCTGAGACATTGTGAAAATAACATACTACTGATGGTTTTCAGTTCCTTTAAAAAAAAAAAGAGAGAAGTTTAACGCTGTTGCATTTGAAACAGAAGCATGAAGAAAAAGCTAAAGGAACCAGCTTAAGAAAGACACAAGTGTTTCAGACACCTCTGAATACACACAGAACAGACACCAGCAGTGAAATACAGAACTAAGCTCAAATACTGATGGCCAAGATTATTATTACTAGAAGCTGCGACGCTACATATAGCTCCATAGTTAGTATTTTCAATGACACAGTGTATCTAAATCACTGTTTTTAAAGCATAACGTATGCACGCCAACTCCAAATGTTTCAATCTCAAAAATGGAAAGGCATCTGATAGAGCCAGAAAGAAGGTGGTGAGTATTCTCTCATTTATGGGCAAAATATTTAGCCATCGCAATAAAGCACTGGAGTCAGCTTAAAGCACAACTATTTAAAATTTTTAAATGCACAACACCACTTCATCACCTACATGGAACACGTTACAAGTACCACCGTGATTTGTTTCTGAGAAATCTTTTTTTCTGTAACACTTCAGCTGTGTCATTCCATTTGATTTGGACAGAAGCTACGCTCATTATCCTTAGCTTTACTTACAAGTTAACTCTGGATTTAAGCAGCGCCTGGGAGGAGCTGGACATTTCTTTAAAAAGCTGCCAGAACATTCTATAGGTCCTGGTTTTGGATGAGATGGCTGTACCTACTGGTGTTTAGGTAATGGCTGCCAGAACAGATGCGCAGACGTGACATTCTTGGTCACGAATCAAGTGGTCTGGCTGAAACACCAGCCAGGGTACCTGCGAGTCTAGGATGAAATAGTGGCACTAGTGCTTAAATATTTCTCTGAATGTTTTAAAGCTCTCCTGGAAGTAGAATGAAGTAGGAACAGATGAGAGATGATTTTAAAGTATCGCTAGTGGCTAACTTGCAAGATGAGATTGATTGGAGTTCTGCTACAAGCAAGACAAAAGCTGCAAACAAAGAAAATCTGAGGGGTAAAAATCATTATTTGCTGCTAGCTATTGCAAAGGAGAAAATAGCAGAGCTGTTTCAAGCATGGTCAGGGACAATGAACTTTAAATTAGGATGTGGCCACATGAAATAATGAAACACGTACAGTAGATCCTGCCAGGAACAGCATGAATAAGACACTCAGCTGGAAAGCAATGAAAAAGTACTCCACTCTGAGACAGGTATAGCAGCAATTAACAGCAAAACACACAGGCTTAGAGTGTCTAGTCTCGTTCTGCTGCAGGTTGTCTGGTGATGTTAAGCCTTCAGGAGTGCAGACGTCATTTCCCTAACCAGAATACAAATTCAAAGCTGTTTCTGTGTGGTGCCTGAAGCCGAGTTACGCTGGCATACGTTTGCACGTTTTCCATTTAAAAAAACAGGAAGCAAATAATCAGAAAAATCCAAGTTTCCTCGGAACTCCTTTTAAGAAGCTTCTGTAGCAGCAGGTTCAATTAGGAGATCCAGTTACACTAGAACGGCATACTTAAAAACCTGGAATAAGAACAACAACGCAGCCACCCGCGCTCTGTAAATCACATTTGTTATATTCTTATGAGGTGGTAAGAGCAAATGGAGGGGAAAGAGATCAGGATTTTGGTAACTGAGGCTGAGTTACCAGGCAACTGATTTTTTTTTTTTTTTTTAAACATCAGAATCTCTCCCCAGAAACACCTATTAGAGTGATTGTTTGTTACTGCTATTACTGTCTGAATACCTAGCCAGAGAGAAGCTGCCGCTTCTATCTCCTGTTTGCACCATCTCCCCATAGCAAAAATAGCACACGAGCCTGTTCTGAAAGACCTTCCCCAGAACTATTTGTTCTTTTCCCTATTCTTCCCATCTTGCTCTCTATTAGTATACAAACCCAGCAATCTGCAGTCCTGTAAACAAGTGGCACGCTATTACTCAGTTGAATATTTCCTCACGTCCTGTACAAGCATAAAAGAAAAAAAAAAAAACACTTGTTTCTTGAAGCAGAGAGCGTATTCAACATGATAGTTGTATTTGTTTTCTTGCTAAGGGACTTCGAAAGGAAGATGGGGGGGGAAGCACAGTAATTTCACATTTTGAAGATGTTGGGGATGGGTGAAAAAAAAAGCAAGAAACAATGGAAAGAATTCATGAAGCAAGGCTGTAATTTAGAGGAAGCAGTTGAATAAGGGCAAGTCACTAGAGACCAGGTAGAACTCTGAATTCCATAGAACTATATTCTTGAACTTTAAATTCAAAGGCTAGAGAGATTTTTTTTTTTAATCTCAGCAGGGATCTATGATAGCCTTGTACTATTTATGAGTCATAGCAGTAAGTCTGTATGATTGCATTTCATTATCAAGGTGTTTAGCATGTTAACAAGTTATATTCCCGTTTAATATACCATTTTAATTCAGGGAAAGTGTAAAAAGCCTCTGCAAGTTCAACATCATTTTAACAGAGAAGTGAAACTATCTCAAAAATATTTGTATTTCATCCTTTCTGATTCACAGCATCAATAAAAAGCACTTCAAAGATTAAATATATCAGCTACCACGGAAGTGGAAAAACCTGCAGGTTTTAAAGCTCCTATCAGTTGTTCCGCACCACTCTTTCCAAGGAGGGATCACAGCTAATTTGTGAGATACTCCACAAAACTTAACTTTAGGAAAAAGAAAAAAAAAATAATTCAAATGGTAGAAGTTTCTGGAATGAGAGTTCATGTAATTTAAGCCAGTACAATTACTTGTATTACATAAAACCACATCATCTGCCAGGATCGGAGAAGGACAAAAGCCACAAGAGCCAGGTAACAGGGGATGCCTGTTCAAACACTGCCTTCACCTACCATTTTCTCTTTGACCACTCATGATTACCTCTTAATGCAGCAATGCCATTAAGAAACAGAAGGGCAGTCAGCAAACCCACACACTACAGAAAAAACACTCGATACTGTGTGTTATATAACACAGTCCTGGTATTGTGTTGTACAAGAGGGGAAGGAAAAAAAGGTTCACACACAGCCAAGATAGAACTGAACAAGCATAAGAAGGACCTAGTAAGAAAATAATCCCATGTTCTCAGCACCTGCCATGGTCTACCTTACCCTCATCTCCCAGCAGACCTTATTTGAAACTCCCTGAAATATTTTGCACACTAATCTTACATCTTCAAAAGCGAGGACAGAGAATAATTGACCCTAGCCCATGAAATAAGGAGGCATAAGAAATAGCAAGAAGCTCTCAGTAGACTGAAACCAGTGTAGGTCACACGCAGCAGGTTTTTAAACTCCCCCTCACAAAAAACTCTCGGGCTTAAAACGTTATTTGAGATTTCAACAGATAAAGTTCTCTGGGAGCTTGTTTGTTAAGTTGCCCCAAGTAACAAAGATACATCTCTACTCGTAAATACACAATCTTCTCAGAAAAAAAAGGTTTCCAGGCCTGAAGGCGCTCAACATGTGAGCAACAAATTCAGCCCAGCCCTTGCTGAAGTTATCCCCAAGCAGCAGTAACATGAAACAAACCACAAACAATCTGTTTAATAGCCAATAACCAGAAAACGAGCAGAACCTGACAAAAATCTCATCAGCTTCACAAACCTGCTGCTTAGCAGAGCAGCAACAACCCGCACAGAAAACACGCCCGCACCCAAAAGTTGGGCCAGCAGCGAAGGACAAAGCAACAAATGCTGCTCCCGTCCATCCTTGCTATATTCCTGTCCTTTCCACCCAGAGCCAACTAGAACTTCCTAGAAATACTAGCGATTCTTTTCTCTGGGTCCAAAAATAGCAGCTTAGTAAAAATTCCCAGCCACTAGTGCTGCGCTCCATACCAACACGTTGTTTCTACATCTCTCCAGGAGAGGAAACCCGATCGTTTCTGTCTAGCTTGCTTCTGGGCTACCAGGTTTAGAGCTGCAAATTGCTGTAAAGATACCAATAAAACTCTGTAACAGAAAACAGCTACTTAGACAACTCTTACTATTAGGAAAATACACTTGGGAGAGGTAGGAGAGATGATCATTTAATAACGTAACTCGGCCTTGTGAAATCAGAGCTCTCTTCCAAGTAAAAAAAATAGGGCTATAAAGAAGTAGAGCACTTCAAACCCTGGCACATGCGACTTGGACGTAAGAAGCATCTGCAATTTTGTCATCAAGAAACCAGACTATGCAATATTCCAGACTAAAATCCACACTGAAAATATGTTATTAGAAAGGCATTTCATGAAATCAAAGCAGACAGCAGATAAACCGAATCAACACTACGTGTATTTTAAAATCTGATTCTGTAAGCCTGTACCTTCAGCCACTCATGCTGAGTGGAAAAGCCAGAGGACACGGGCACCTTGCAAAATTACGCTTTCCTATGTCAAAAAACTGCATAATGTTTAACACGTATTTAATAGTGATATTTCATACCATAGCACAGGCTTATAACTCAAGTTAGCTAATCCATATTACATCTAAAACCATCAAGCTTTCCACACCACCTGGGCTGGAGAAGGCTTTCCATCCAACCTTAGACTCAGATGGCGATTTCTTCACTGCTTTCTTCATGTGAATTTGTATCAATAAAGAACAGAACAGGTAAATATTGTACGGCCCTCAAGTTTTGCTTGTGTTTTGTGCATGGCATGGAGAGGACTAACAAGTACAGAGCAGTATGTACAGCTGGAGATCCAAGTTCTGAGTTGCAAGCTCCATACCTGTGTGAAGGTGAGGGAGCTTCAAACTGCGGCACCGTACTGTCCTCACTGACTGGGGAGTACAAGCCACTCATCTCCTGAAACAGAAAGCCAAATTACAGCAAAGCTGACAAAACATGAATAGTAGGCACATTTTAATATACGGTGTTTACATAACCTTCTTTGCATTTTTTTTTTTTTTTTCCCCCAAGGAAATAATGAACTGTATCTGCAATTCTTCAATTCCCTCCTGGAAGCCTTTGCAATACCTCAAGAAACCTGGATTTCTTTTTCCTTTTTTTCCTTCTTCTTTCGGGTATTGCTCCTGACAAACCCAGGTATCAACTGGGTTTATGAAACCACACTGCTGCAGTGATTTTTTGCCCCACAAAAGGCAGTTGTAAAGTTTGTACTCAAACACAAAGAAAACACCAATGGATTCAGTTAAAATCCAAGAGCCTCTAACCCAGCATCTCCCTCAAGCACAGCAGAACAAGAAAGCTCTAACCACATGTTTGAGACACATGCTAACTTTTATCTAGTAGCCTTTGCAGCTATAAAGTAACGTCAGATGTAGGTCATGGCAAGAACAGCCACAAGACAACAGGGCAAAGGTGGCATTGTGCCCCAGACTTAAAAGAGGATCTGTCAGTCTTCTGTGGGACAGGTGCACAAGGAAAACTTTGCACATGAACTTGGCTTTGTCACTTCCAGACTAAATCACTGCAGTGCACCCAGTACGAGACTGCATCTTTAATCCATTTGAGAAATTGAAGCTATGCAGGATGCTGCAGCTCATTAGTTAGGGGGGCAAAGTGTTCCAGGACGTTACTGGTACTTTTTAAATTCTCACTAGGTGCCCATTAGTTGTTAGGCAGAAAGTGGGATATTTGTGACAAGAGAGATCCCAGGTTTCAGAGGTCAGCACCAAGGTCACTGTCACACACTGGATGCATACCTCAGCTGCAGCCTCCTGAACTGCCTGATTAAAGAGCAGAAAAGCAGGTAGCTAGATATTCTCCAAGGGACCCCACAGATTTGAGAATAGCTTCCCCTAGATTTGAAGGCCTATTTCACCAGTCTAACAAGCTAAGGTATATTTATTTCCCAGGAGCTGAGAAAGATTCAGGGAAGCCAGCTTGAAACACAGTGTTATCTGCTGAACTACAATTTGCATAGCTATCAGCTGAAGGGAAGTTCCTGCAGCTGTCAGTTCTATTTTTACTTTGATAATTCATCAGCATGAGTATAAATTCAGCGTAAATGAAGAAATCTAAGAGGCTTTTGGGCAGTGGATGGGAGATGGGACTGACTGCTTGAGGCAAGCAAGAAGAACAGCAGCCACGCAAACTGATTCCCAAGAAGCTCTAAGGGAAATCTATTTCGAGAGGTGGCAGAATCTGATGCATTCCTAATACAGTTTCCTACCTCACAATCAAAATACTAGAATGACTGGAGGAAAGGATCAAGCGGAAACCTAAAGGACTAAATAAGGATAGAAGGACTGAGCTGATGGGTTTTCAAATACTTAGAGAATAATTCTTAACAAAAAAAATCTCAGGAGGGTCCTGAGGATCAGGAAGTAGCAGATAGTTTCTGTTCTGACACGCAGCAGGAGCTCATTCTGCTCCTACCCTGCCTCTGCATTACAGCTCTCTCACTCACCCTTGATACATCTCCATTCCAAGAGTGGCACGTTGCTAAGATTTAAACAGCCTATACAGACAGCCAGAATGGGGCAACGCAAAAATCATAAGTCACAATCAATAAATTGGCTGTTGATTTCCAGCAATTATTCTAAAATACTACTCACATAAAGACATTGAAAGATATGATTATATAAGAGCTAGGTTTCAATAAAAGCCCCCCTCTTACTAACCTGCAGTCTGTGCACATCAACTATACGAACAAATTAAAGAGCGAGCATCATCCGTTCATTTTCCCATTACTGAAGCAAACGCCATAAATTTAACACATCAGCCCCACAGCAAGGCAGACAGCTTGATGGAGAAGAAAAATTGCCAGAGCCAGAACAACGTCTGGGCACCTCACCTCTACTCGTTTAATATCTTCTTCCAGAACACTTAGCTCCTTCTGGATCTGCTCCAGTTGCTGTGGATAAGAGAATGGGAGAAATCTAAATCAATCTGCACGGCACCACCGCCAAGATAAGTTAAGATCTTTTCAGAGAGAAACCTTAACTATTGTAACTATAAATGATTCAAAAGTCACGAGGCAGATGTTCATATGTATAGATTAACATAAGTGGGCACAAACTACTGTTAAGACAAAGTTGTTACTGTACAAAACAAGAGCATGATGTGCTTTGATTTTCAACACAAAGACCCGCATTATTCAAAGTTACACTTCTACGCTCCCCTAGCACCTTCCATGCAAGATATTTATAACTTGTTTACAAGCATTGAACATGATCAGGCAAAGACACCGTGAATGAGACCGCAGTCACTTCATCCTTCAAAAAAAAAATATGAAATAGTTAGCTAAAAAGTATTACGAGCACTTCTCTTTCTACCAGTTAACCTACTAATTGACAGGTTAAAGTTTCTGATAAGATTTTCAGATTGGCAAAAACACCCATTCTGGCCAGGGAGAGATTTGCCCCTAGCACCAAGCAAGCGTGGCATTTCTTTGAAAGGTGTGACACTTACACCTTGGATTACACCACAGACTCTGGCCAACCTCACCGTGCTCTGTCTGTGAAAGGCTCCGAGGGGAACTTCTTCCAAACTCACCAGCCACCATTTCCTTTTCCCTTTTGGGGTCACTTTTTTTTTTTTTTTTAATCTCTTTGATCAGACATTGCCCTGGTTTCACTCATCTCATGCACAGAGAGGCCACAGACTTGGTGCTTACTCTTAAGCAAGAGCATCACCTGCTCACCAGCTCTAATTCCCACTCCTCAACCAGCAGACATCTCCCATCCAGATGCCCACACAGCCTGTGCCCAGCTGTACAAGACTCAAACACATGCACTATGCTAGGCGACAGCTCTAAACAGACCGACTCCAGCTTCTGTGCAAGCCCAGCTCACCAACATGCACAACCCTAACAAAGAAACAGAACTGGAAGTCCACCTGACTTGCTTCACCTCACCATAAAGACCTACAGACAGCTAGCACTGTGGCATTTGACCAGAAGCTATTACCAAGTTGGCAAGTCCACTGAAACTGCATTAAGCACAACATTCTTTGAAGGCCAGACAAATTTTTGTCCTTCTACGTTTACAAGGGAATATCAAATTGACCAAACCCGAGATTATTAGTATTGTATTACATAACACTCTTAGCATGACATATTCCCAAGAACATTTGGCAAACTACTTCCGAAAACTTACTCCCTCAAGGGGCTTGCTCCTTAAAATGACAATCTTTTGCTTAAACGAAAGCCCACCACTAAAATTCCCACTACTGATCAGCACTGCAAACACTCTCATGCTCTACATCAGAAAATCCATTCTTTTAATCTACCTTTTTGACATGAAGAATGATTCTGTGCCTAAAGACAGGAGAGAACTGCTGGGTTCACACCTATTTCTAAGATGGCTGCGTCTTCCTTGGAATGAGATAATGCTGTACCTATATACCAGCCTCTCTACCCTGAAGTCTTCAGTTCAGGATTTTAGTCACAGACAGCAAAAGTTTAATGGTTTAAACCTAGACTGCCACAGATAATTTACAAACCACTACACATAACATAATTCCATTTTCACTTGCAAAACCTACAGCAAGAATAGCAGGTGGTGCTATAGCTCCAAGATTAGTGGTAAAGCTAAGTGACACTTGCCCAGCATGGGCCCTGCCTGTGCTCAGCTCTAGCAGTCAAATACCATTAGTCCCTTACTTCTATAAACTTATTTAAAAAGAAGTTACAAAACCTCACTTAGAAGTTCCAAAATTACAGCAAGGAAATCAGCTATTCCACAGTGTACTGGCTCGGGGCCAAACTAGAAGACTGAAAAACAACCAATGGCTGTTGCCATCACATAACCGGGAGACCTTTTCATAGGCACCAGGGCAGAGACACTTCATTGGCCAGCTTTTAGTAACTATTGCACAGAGCCAGAAGTGCCCAATCTGAGACTTGGTTTGCTGTTGCTAATTCTTCCTTCCAGTTGCATTTAGACAAGCAATCAAATTTATCAGGCAGCAGCAAGGCTAAAAATGAGGTAAGCATGCTGCGTGGTTACTTTAGGAAGTCTTGTGACTCATAAACATCGAATGAGTTACTAGTACCTGCACTGAGACCTTTTTTGGGAGGTCAGATGTCTCATGGCTTTGTTTTAGTCTATCAAAGAACTTAAATCAGTCCACGTTCACTTTGATTCAACTCTGAAAAATGAGACTGCTGAAGTATAATTGCCAGCCACTGAGAAACATTTAAGGAAACCTAAATGAATTATAGCCCTTGTAGTATGCCCAGATTTATAGGCCCTTTATTTGATTTCCAGTCTCGCTGGGCACAAAAAGTAAGCCAAGCCCTGTCCCAGTGATGGGCAGAATCATTTCCATCAAGCTTTGGATTAAGTTGGCGTAACACTTAGAATGAATGCTTAAATAAACGCAAAAAGAGAAGGACATGCTACAAACTCTCAGACATGGATTCTTTCCCTGAACTGAAAGGGTCAATGTGAATAAGCAAAAGTCTTCAATTTAGCAGTTGTAACAATCTTAGTCATTTCAACTCCACTGTGAATAAATTACAAGAAGCAGGCGTCGAATGTTCTGGTCCCTGATCACATAAATGCATAGAAATGAAAGGAAAAGGATGACCTCAAAACAGCCTGTGCTTCTTACAATCTCTGGAAAAAGAGTTTCAGAACATGCAAGTCAAGAACTAATGGGCTGAAAAAATAGGGTATCAGAGAGCTGTATGGCAATTAAGAAAAACAAGCTAATGGCACAACTCAGAGCTACTCTCAGCGAAGCAAAACTTCAAAGACAGATAAGCTTATGCAGTGAACCAGCTGCACAGTCTTCTAGGGAGAGTACACAACTTGATGCCCACATCAGGAGAACCACCTCTTCCAAGTTCAGTCATTTCAGAGGCTGGTGAAGAACTGAAAAATAGAAGGCATGAATACTGGCAATCTTCTTGCTCAAATGAACAGCCCAGCAGTAATAGGTCAAAATAGAAAGTAAAAGTAACAGCCAAGGAAAGAGACATGACAGAACCATAGAGGTTGGAATAGACCTCTGGAGATCTGCCAGTCCAACCCCGCCGCTAAAGCAGGTTCCCTACAGTAGGATTAATAGGTTACACAGGAAAGCATCCAGGTGGGTTTTGATTACCTCCAAAGAAGGAGACTCCACAACCTCTCTGGGCATCCTGTTCCAGTGCTCTGTCTTTACTGTGAGGATGAAGTTTTCCCTCATGTTAGTATAAAACACAGTAGGCAACGTAGGGTCTCACAGCCTTCTTCTTAGATAACCTTGCGGATCAGATCCCTTTCAGATCCCCAGGCAGGTCTCAAAAACCTGCTGGTTTGAGCCTGAAGCTGTCTAGATACAAAGTTCTATAAAATCAACTGTCAGCTCTGGACTAAGTTTATGAAAGGACGACTTCCAGTTACAGTTATGCAGAGACAACCACCACCAACACCAAAGTGCTCCTGACTTTCCATACAAGAATCTAGGTCAGGAATATTAATTGCCGCTCGTACAGCACTAACCACCAGGACAGGGTCAGAATTTGATGTCAGTTGGCTACGTAGCAACAAATGCAGTTGGGCACGGGGGGGGGGGGGGGGTTCATCCTCATGCTTCCTGTTTTTCCTGGATCAAGAACTCACAAGGCAGGGACTTCATTCTCTGTGCTTGAGCAGCACAGGCAAAGGGCAGCCCTGACTGGGGCTCCTGGTGGAGCTTGAAGTGCCTCCAAAAAAATAAAAGCAGTCAAATATACTAGAGTTGTTTGTGGCGAACCTGGCATTCTTCTTAACTTTCTTCATTCGCTCTGGTGAACTCTAGGTGCTACCATCTACACCAGGGCTCAGAGGAATTTATCAGCACAACAGAGATGGCCTGGAAAGAAATAGCCGAGAAAAACTCACAAGGTAAAGTCATTTACCCTCGGCCAACTGGCCTTCCAATTCTAGAAAGAGGACAAGAAAAAAATAGCAGAAGTTATTTTCTAAGGAAATGCTGATAAATCACTAATGTAACTCCCACTGAACAGCTTAAACAGAACTTGTGGGCTCACACATTTGGAAACAAGTCATTTTGTGTCAGCTACACGTCTACAGTGCTCTGATCATGCATTCACCACTCTGTATACAAAACAGATAAAGACAAAATCACTCCACGCAACATCCTCTTACTACATCTTGTTCTCCTACCCACTAGCCCACCAGCAAATCTGAATATGAATGCAGTATATCAACAGCTGAACCTCAGTTCACATAGCCAGTGAGATAAGTTTCTTCCCATAAAACTCAGTATCACGACGACAGCGCTACAGAGAAATAGATCAGTTTTCCCTGGAAACCAGTTGCAAGCCTCCCATGCCTCAGTGTTTTCCTTCCATTACCATTTCTGTTAGAGCCTGTTGCATAGACCGAGTGGGCAAGGAAGTAATCTTCAGAGTTAAAAGAGATTTTAGGCCTTTAAGTTGCAAGTCTTGACATCAAATGCCATTTGTTGACAACTTCATTGACGAAGTCTTTGCATGAGCAGAAAACAATACAAGGCTTCTTTCGGAGCATTCTTCCTGTCCTTGTACAAGTCTTTGCGTATTATTTTCATCGGTTAACTGTGGGATACAAGCCTTTTAGACACATGAGCAGGCCACCCATGGCCTGCGTGGAATATTTCTTCCCTGCAGCCAATCTGTCCTCCAAATGGCACATATTTCCTCTTAGTGGGGGAATAGCTCACAATGGTTTGAAGGCTATATCCTGGTCAACACAAAATTCCTGCAGGCGGGAGGGTGGAGATCCCTGGCTAACCAAGTGTATGTTTCATACTTGTAATTTCTCCCAAGCCCTCCTAAAATAAATCCTCCAGTTTGGGTTGTAGGGACGATGCTTTGAATGCTTGCTGACACAGTCACGTAGAAGTACATCACAAGAGAAAGCCCATGAAGGCAGGGAACAAAACTGTAAACATTTTGATCAAATCAGTTTAATACATTTGTGTACAACGTCACCCAGCTTCTCGCATTAGGTTGTGCCCTCTTTCTTTAGGGAGATCTCCCCCACCACAGTAAGAAATAACAGTCAGCTATTACACACCGACATTTCTACGGTAATCCCTAGCTGTCTGCTCATACCCCAACTGCATCCTGGGCTTATCACTACAGTCAGAGCTCACATCTCTAATTGAGCAGCTCAGAAATGCAAATAGATATAAAATACCAGTTATTTAAGGGCAGTGCACAGGAAGGAGTACTATAGCTATAAATTTACCTCAGGAGTCCTGGAATGTAATCAAGACTATATGACAACATAAGAGCATGACTGATTTCTAGTTCTGTCACCTCCTCTTGCTTATTCATTAGTTCATCCATGTGTGTATGCACAGAACAATAAGATCTGACAGGTGAAGTGATTAACACAAGCTAATGACATCCCTGGAGAATTCGTGCTTATAATTCCCTGCAATTATCCCACAATAACTAATAACTCCTCTTATTTCTAGTATTTAACATGCTCACAAGATGGAGTAAGTGGAGACAGTTGGATAGATATGTATCTGAGGCTGAAAAGGGTGACGATGATTCTGAAATGCTGAGCAAGAATTCAGCACAGACAACCTGAGAGCAGTTCAGGACTACTCCTCTGTCCCATGACATTTAAGAGATGAAAACAGTCCCCTTGAACTGGCTGACATTAAAAAGGTCTTGTTTGGTAAATATGAGAGACCTAATGTGACATTATTAGAAATAAAAAGCCCATCAATATGAAGTAGTGACAGCTGCCAAGAGAAGCATGAATGCACCTAGATGATAACACCTGTATGTTGCACAACTTGATTAGTGACATCAATTGTTAAACTCAGTATCCACCTTTGGTAAGTAAGTGTGCTAGTTCACAGGAACATGTAACAAACCCTCCATCAAGCAGCTGTGCTTGAAGTGTTTTAGGACAAATGATATATAAGCACAAAATATACAGCTACACAGATATAGTGGTACCTAGCTTCACGTGGTAGCATCCAAACCATGACAAGATAATTAGTTAAGTCTCCTTAAGCTGATGAATAGAGCTGAGTAGAGTTTTGTTAGCAAGAAAGCTGATAATAGTACTTAAGTGTTTGAGATGAAAGAACATTCATTTAAATAAACAAAGTTAAACTCGAAAAAGGTATTTGTGTAACATAGCTAAGGTAATGGCATTAAATTACAAATTTTAAAAAAGTCACAAGTTGATACTATTTGGTTTCCCTTGAAAACATTAATAGAAACAACAAATTCAAGTTTTTCATTATTAAACTTGACCTTCTAGACTCCTTGGATCTTTGATTTTAATAGAAGTGCCTGCTAGATGGGAAAAAAAGGCAAGTATGCATTCAATTAACTCTGCACACATATGGAAAGGCACACAGCCATGCTACATTTGCCTTTGAGAAAACCAACTCTTGTGGATGATCAATACATTTCTCCCCCATAAAACTACCCGTTATTTTGTTTAGAAACTATTTTCAAGCTTTAGCCATTTGTTTTCAATCTTTTTCCAAGTCAGACTGTTTTTTTCCTGCAAGCATTGCCAAGGATATGGTTTTTTGCCATATTGCCATAGGTCAGAAAGAAAACAAAACATAACCCTAAAAGAAAAAGAACTTGCAAATACCTTTGTGCAAAGTACACGCAGTAAATTTCAGCTCGAAAGATCAATGTTTTGGAAAGTTATGAACACATCAAAACAGAATTTCTAATGGAAACTTCTGCAGGTGCTGAACTTCACATTTATCTTCTGGAGAAATGATGAAAGTGCAAGAAAGAGGCATTTGTCAAAAGGCTTGACTACAGCAATATTCTGAATTCTCAAGTATATGCTCTGAACATGTTGTAATGAAATATTATACACATACACTAACTCTAGGGCAAGATCTGTATTAACTAACAAAGTTGCCAGTCCCAAAGAAATTGCAGTCTGTAATTAATAAAAGCTGTTACTAAAATCATGCAATAAATAATATTCTAAGAGGCACACTAGGAAACAAAGCTATCAGGCAATTTTATATTTCTTTGAAGTTTTAAGACAAAAATTTGAAACAGACACTCAATCATACACAAAAGCAGCTGTAACTTACTGAGTGAAGTTGCAATTATTCACTCTGCAGTCATCTTTGCTAGGACCAGGTTTGAATTAGTAAAAGCAAATCAAGAGTAGTGTTCCTTCAGACTCTCTCCACAAAAATAAAGCCTGCTCATGTGACTCTCAGCTCTGTCAAACACATTAAATGTTCCAGAGTCTTTGGATGTTGAGTTCCATCTTTATTTCTTAAAGTCACCTACTAAAGCATCAAAAGAAACTTAACATTTGTTAAAAGATCTGATAACCTTTCCTGTGCTTTCCTGCCTTATTAAGATAGTCATCTAAACCCCTCTTCCAAATTAGTACTTCAGGCTTTCTGCAGACATCTCCACTCAGGTTCAGACTGGATGCATCTTCACCAAAGGCATAAACCACATCCTTCCCCAGACAGCAGCTCCTCTGGAACAAATGATTTGGAAAATAGAATGGAGTATTTGTAATAAACTCTGCTGCCTACAGGGAGGATCTAGGGATTTACCATAGATACAGAACCAACTGGATTAATTTAGTCTGTTGGTAGAGCTGGAGTCTTGATTGCTGAAAACTGTTTTTCTAAAACCTTCCCACTGTCTGATTTGTATTTTCCACACTTCTATCCATTGTTTCTTATCCTTCTTATCAAGTGAAAAGAAAGATTGCTAGTGAAAGTCTGACAAGGCTTCATTTCCTATAAATGAACGGCAAGGCCAGATGCTAACCACTATGGCAAGCTCAGAACCAACAGGCTTGCACAAAAGTCTTTTGAGATGTGACAGTCTGCATTTGATGTTAGAATACAAAGCTGGGGGGGGGGGGTAAGAAATAACATCAGAAGTAGTCTTGGCAACAGAGGGAACACATAAGCAGGGACAGAAAGGACCTGAAATAGATCCTCTGTCCCAACAGGCTTCAGGATGCTCCCAAGGCCGCATTCTTAGCCTTAAGAAGTGATGCTGTCCTTGTCCATTACAAGTGAAGCTGAAGGCAGACACAGACAATATGAGAAAGGTTTTCCAAGTGCTGCATATTACTGTCAGTAGATGAACACTGCACACATTAAGAAAAAAAGAGAAAATACAGAAGCTATGCATTCCGCTCAACAAATGTAAACTAAAGCAGGCGTTAATAGCATCTCCTGTGTGAGTTGTTGCAACTCACTCTCAGCTGCAGTAGTGCAAAGCAGAGTCATTATCTTTTTCATGGTATTAACTTAAACACTGCACACTTGAACTATCCCAGGATTACTCAGCTAAAGAACACCCCAGCCAAGCTCTGTATCAGCTTCGTGAAGCACTAACTTCCCAATTCACCTCCCAGAGTTACTGTGAAACTGGGGCCATCTCTCAGTCCCTCAAGCTGAGCCAAACCTTCACAGAAAGTATTTAGTGAGTGCAGGTGGACAATAGCCAGAGCCCGCATTAGTTCTGCTGCAAAGACGGGTCAAATTTGGGACATCATCTGCATAATCCTAATTATGATATGAGAAAATAATACCAGATATTGTGCAGCGCTCCTCAATCCACACAATAACTTCATCTATGAAAAAAAATGGAAGCTTAAAGATGTCTCAGCAGTTTCAAGCAGTGCTCAAGTCTCTGCTGTTTAAACAAGAAAAAACCACAGGAATACGCATTTCTTTCTTAACCTTGAAGGCTCAGACAAATAGTTTGCTTCACACTGAACAAAATAAGCAAGCACATCTTCATTGTCACCTCTAGCATAAGATATACACAAGAGAATATCTTGGGTGTTTTCCTTGGAAGTTTAGGTAACCTAATCAGCAATATTTTCACCACTTCTCAGGTGCGGCTGTACCTAGCCTAGTTAAGTCTCAAACTCCACACAAGCACCTTTAATTTGAACTCATTTGAATCTGAATGAGTTTTCCTCCTCATTCCCCTCCCCTTTTTCTTTCCTCCCTTTTTCCTGTTACCCCTGTTGGTGGTTCTCATCAGAAGGCTGTGGATGTCTCCTTCAGGACAGGTTCTGGATAACTTCCTTTAGGATGACTCTGTGAACAAATCCTCACACCATTCCAAACAGGTTGCTCACGTGCATCACCTTTACACGGTTCAAGTTTGCAATAAGCTGCAGTCATGCTGTTGGGTTTTTCAACTTTCACCAAAAAAAACCAGTGCCTCTAGAAAGCTCATTCTTTCGTGGTTTTCACCATCATTTCTGTACGTTTCTGGGAAATTTCTGCTACCAGAGTTTATGCTATTGCGTGACAGTTATAAGCAACAAGTTCCAAACCATGAAAGACAATGCATCTGATATGGAACCATCTTTCATTCCTTGAGACACTCATTTTGAGACAAGTAAGAAAACAGACTATACATTCTTTTTTGACACAGCATTAGTCATGGCATTTGATACACACAAAAAATGAGACAGACCACAATTTCACTCCTTCTCAGTCTTCCAACTTTTCCATCACAAAAAAAAAAAAATCTTGTTTGAAGAACTTGGTGAAGCATGTCGGAGGAAGGGAACTTGAAGACAGAAATTCTATATTACATTTACATCAGCATGAGACAAAAAGGCAAAAGATTTAAAAGAAAATGAAGCTGCCACATGGTAAACATTTTAGTTTTCCTTGCAATCCATGTGTCCTCTGCAGAAGGACTTCCCCAAATATGCCTTGCCTCATTTGCTGAGACAATGCCAGGCTTACACATCATTTAAATAGAAAAGAAGTGACAGAAAGCAGCAGACACCACCTCACACTGAGAAACAAAGCACGTTACCTCTCGTTTGTTTCGTCTGGCAACTTTGAGAAATTCCATAAGGATCTGCAACTGGGCAGCATGGGACTCCTGTCAAATAATAAATAAGGGTGTGTAACTCATAGGTAGTAAGAGAAACAAGCGCTCATATATACGCTTGGCATAGAAACAGCTTTCATTCAGAGATGAGGACAAGAAAATGGGCTATTAAGGCACTCTTAAGAACAGTAGCTTTACTTGCCTCACGGGTTTTAAAAGTTTTGTTTGGTTCACAACAAGTTTTTACATGACAGAAGAAACCCTTATAACAGTTTCTTGTTTGCCTGCTTCTGAAGGCTTACTAAGAAAAGGAAATGCTTTTTTCCCCCCTCTGCTGCACCTGAAATTGCATTTGGAATACACGTTCTTTGCACATGTGTTGTCTATCGTTAGCATTCACTTCTGCAAACAGTACACGTAAGGATGAAATACTTATATGAAAAACATCTCCTCCCAAAACTAACACTTGAGATTACATAAAAAGAGATGATGACTGCTGAAGATCTTTCCTGAATGGAAGACAATAAAGTCACTGATGAAACTAAAACATCCATTTCCAGTTTTTTCACAATAGGTTCTCTCTCTCAAACATCAGCTTAATAATTACACCCAAATTTGCTAAAAACTTAGTGCAAGAGGAGAAAGAAGAGGACCACAAGAGGAAATTAAAACATTTCAGAATTAATACAGTCCTATAGTTGTACTCCAATATTCTGGAGCTTATTTTCACAATCTACAGAAATATTTGTCATTAAATAACTGTGAACTTTCACTCAAAAAGGTTCAGGACAGAAGCACACACAGCCCATTAAAGGCAGAGGGGACAGAAAAAGTAAGGAGATTAGGACACGAGGAAGCAATTTTCTCCTCTGTAATTTTCTTACTCTCTCCCCACCCCGTGACTGTAATTAAAAAGTAAAGCAAGTAAACTCAAGAAAAAAGCTGTCAAGCATTCTTCAAGTGTAAGAGGATGGCTTTTACTTTGTTTTTTTGAAGGCTAAGCATTCTTACAAGATTTTCCTGCTCAGAAGCACTTACAGGCTCAATCTTGTTTCTTTGTTTCATATCTGTCACAACTGACAAATAGTTTTGAGAATAAAGAGGTTCTACTTTGAAGTTAGAAATATACTCCCATCCTACCATCACCAAATGACAATGACAGAGTAATGTACAAGCCCTTCCCCCTGCTCCCCAAGAGAGGGGCATAATGCTCAAAGTCAATAAATAGTTTTGCTTTACTCTCCCTCTATCAGAGGCACAGATTGAGTAAATATTGATTCTAATGGAATAAGATACACAATTCCCAATACAACTTTCCTCACCATTTAAATCCTACCCAAACTTCTCTTGGCCAAAGTTTGTAACCAGGTTTAATTTAGAAGTTCTGGCTCTTAGAACTGAAAATGGTCATCTGAGACCAACAGCACTGGACAGCTAAACATCTAACTTCCCCAAACCAACGACATCACAGATCAATCATAGGAACAGCTTGCTTCACTCTGCACAGATCTTCAAACTGACTTAATACACAAGGCACAAAAAACTTACTGCTTCTAATTGCTTCTTCTTTTGCACCAGCAGCTCCAGCATCAGGTTGACATTAGCCAAGTCAAGATTGTCTTGATCAGTTCCCAGCAAATCTTGAATTATCTGCCACCTGTGGCCATTCTAGAAAGAAGATGAAAGACATTGGACAGAAGGTTCAAGAAATTCAGGACTGTATCCAGCAACAAGTATCAAAACTGCACTATTTCATCCCTTTGTAAAAAAAATCTCAAAGCAGTTTCTGGAAATCAAAATCCCCGACTCTCCCACATGTACAGGAAATAGCTCTTCTGTCCCACTGCTCTGTGTAACTGCTTATCTCGTTTGGAAGATATTTTGAGAATCCGTGCTTTATGAGAGCACAGCTACTGCTAGGAAAAGGTTATTACACAGCCACAGTTTTATGTGATTTGTGCCCTAGTTTTTTGAGAACATATTTCTATGGGGAGGAAAAGCAAGCATGTTTATGGAAACTCGGTTGAATTATACCTACCTGAAATATTGTTAAGTGGCAATACCTTTTAATTTTTTTTAACCAAAGAGTAGGTAAAGCCTTTATGCTACATTCAAATGGAAGAAAGTAGCATCAGTCCATTTCTTTTATCCCTCCCCCCCACCACACACTGTTCCTCTTAAGAGCACTTTCATAAGAAACACAAGAGCAGGAAAGAAGACGGAGCTCAACAGGCCAATCTTTTCATCCAGCTTGTTAGAGCTGAAAAGGACTCCTTGGAGAGCAAGAACACTACTGTGCAGCCCAGACTGCCTTCCCTAAAGGTTGTTTACCTTTCTCTTTTTCAGTAAAGTTAGGCAAAAAAAGTCTCTTTCAGAAGAGGAAAGGCTGAATAATAGGTTAACACAAGCATAGCTTTACATTAGGAAGACTCAGGATGCAGCTGAAATGTCTTTGGGCCTTCTAAAACCTAAAGCTGGATCCAAAACCTTGTCCTCAAAAGCTACGACGCTAAATCAAGGTATTTAGGTTTGCAAGAACTAGAAATTCCTTCCAATCTAAAGCAGACATTTTCTAAGAAGCTATAGTGTATTTGTATTGGCTACATTAAGACAAATAATATAACATCCATATAGAACATGACTCCTTTTTACACAACACTTAAAACCTGTGGGAACCATACAGACAAAAACCTCAATTTCAATCTGGAACAACTAGAAAATAAAATATGTATCACTTCAAATCAAGTCAATATGCTATCAGAGAAATTTTAAATAATACAACCTAGAGTAAATTTCAGGGTATACTTTTACCCTCCTAAGAATGGAAAGAAAGAGATTTATGAAAAAGAAAAGTTAACAGTGAACTTGCTGAACTGTTGAAAATTTTTATTTATTTTATAACTTAAAAGGACTATTATGAAAGAGACAAAGTACTAACCTGAAAATTATTAATCTGGAAATCAATTCCTTCCAGAAATGGAAAGTAATCGGAACACTGCTTAAAAGTTTGTCAGGCTCAATAGGTGAGGTTGAGGAGAAAGAGGTGCTTGAGTAAAATGAGCTGTACAGAGAAAAGACTCGGATCTGCAGATATCAGATTCTAGATCTACACTTCCAGCATGGACAAGAGTGCTGTAGATTTGTTAATGCTATATGCAACATGAATCTTGCCTTAGCTATCACTGAAGGGAGCTGAAAACAATCCTTACGTACCGGTGCTATTATTTAATGGATTCTACTACACTACCTAGAAAGCTTCAGAGATCCCTTAACGTGGTTTCTTCAATTAATGAGACAAATGCACTGCCAAGAAATGGTGCTCAGTGCAGGATTAACACGCCTCGAATAACTTCTTTTATTACTTTTGATGTTAAGAGAACAGGCACATTAAGGAGCTCATACAGCAGCAAGGTTTCTTGTTTTAGAAGATGTGCTGGTTTTATTGGCTGGCAAAAACAGATAATAGTGTTTTTGGAGTAAGGTCACAGTAGATTTTCCACTTACTGACAGTTATCTAACGTAGAGGTATCCACAGGTATACTTTGAAAGGCGCGCTACGAGAAAGTAGAATCGATTTCCAAAAAGCTATTGCACATGCCTTCAGGTTAGCTGTATGAATTTTAAGCTACATATTCAATCCCTTTTATGTAATCTTCAGTAGAAAACTGGTGGTAAGCCAATGAATCTTTGCAGTCTACTCTTTTCTGAAGCACGCGGCTGCTGAAAGCATTGTTTTCTACAATGTAGCCCTTAAATTAATCACACTTCAATACAGATTTAAAAGATTTTTTTTTTAACTGACTGAAACACATTGACTTTGCATCCTTATTTACGAGTTACGGAAGCCAAGGAAGGAAGCCAGTAGTAGTAATACAAATATTATGCAAGTTTTCTGATTTATATCATATATTGTTTTGATCTTAAATGTCCAAAAGCGTTCACTGCTACAGTACAGGGATTTTTTCCAGGGAATACAGTTCAGCCTGAATTGCACTCTGATTCCACAACATGAACGAAGTCTAGATGAGAAGCAGGCAGTTGTATCTGGGATCAGAGCCAGTACAGCAGCACTCCAAACACATCTTTCTCCCTCTTGTGGTTAGTGTTGTCCTTCCTTCAATTTCTCTGTAGAACCTAACTTCTCCCACATGATCAGACAAGCCTGTACTATTTATTAGCCTTACTGCAGCTGTAATTTCCAACACCGAATAAAGATTATTACCTTTAAATAAGTGTGCTTCCACAGGTAGTTTCTCAGGTTATATTCAGTACATCACATGACATTTAGTTGTGTTAAGTAACTAACATCTTGCTTCTACCTGTATAATTGCTGGCAGGAAGAACTGGAATTAACAAGGTTGTGGTTACACAGCACCACTGATATTGGTGTTATTCTCCCATAAAGCACATTAAAGCACCAGCTTGACAATATAATTTACTCTAAATTAAGCCACATAATGACAACTGCTGTACAGAATCATTACATAAATATAAAGTAAGAAAGTTTGAACATACGGTGCTACTCACTGAATGGTCCAGTTTGAATCTCTTCTCCTCAGATCTTTGTTTCTGTTTAAGAATAAGTTCATTAACTGAAAAAGATACACCAGAAACAACCAGGTATCAGAAGAGAGATTTAAGAGCACACAAATAAAATATGAGAAAATCCATCCCAATTTTTCTTTTCAATTACACATAAAGTTTACTAGCAACTAAAACAGTACAAAGTTACATTTTTCTCTCATCAATTTATTATCTGGACAATTTTTGTGAAAGGTATAAAGATTTTTAAGAACTCATCAGCAAATATAATGCCTACACATTAACAAAATTGCTTCCGTTCATTTTGCTAAGCACCACAGTTTGCCAGCTCCAAGACAGATAGAGTGTGAAGGAGATAAAACATCAACAGATTTACTACAGGCCAAGAACAAGCACAGCCAAACAAAAACTTCCTCCTTTATATCCCTATGTCCATTGCTTAAGATATCTTATTTCACACCAGTGGTGTAAAGGGACAGAAGTAAGCTCACCCTTCCCATATACACACCTCTTTTTCTCCCGATCAAGACCTCTTAAACCCCCAACTGTAAGTGTACAGAAGCAGTGTTCTTCAGCCTAAAGTATCCTCCACAACTTGCCTTAGCATCACCTTCAGCACAGCAGGCTTGGGGCTAAGCCAGGGTGCCTGTTTCTGAAACATTTGTTGGCTACTGTGGCTCTGAGGCTATGGTTAAATGGATATCCCAGCCACGAAATCAAGGTTTAGTTCAATTTTGATATTTCATACTCCAGTGTGTTTCACTTTGATCTTTTCTCCCCGTAACACAGTATTTAACTTTTCCCTTCTTTGTTTATGCAGCAATTAATTAGCATTGTGTATGTACGTGCCTGCCATCACAACTATGATGTTACTTATGCAAACAAACCCAGAGCTCACCTAAGAAGTTGGGATAAAGATGATCTATGTTGTCCACAACATAATTACATTTGGGACATCTGTTATTGTCCTCCAAGCTCTGGTGAATACATTTGTAGCTATTAAAAAAAAAAACAAAAACAAATAAGATACAAGTGATTAAACAGAAAAGTTACATATGCACAAAGGAAATAATGTAAACCTTAAATAACATGTACTCCATTTGGATTGCTAGTTAACAGCTGCATTGCCAAGATGCTACAGTGGAACCAAAGTGTTCCAATATTGACCAAGAGCATGCTACAGCAAAAACTGAAGTTTTTGGCAAGGATTACAAAATGGTATTTAAGTACTTCTCCCATTTGTTTCAAGAAGGATTATGACAATGTGCATACTTCAGTCCTGCTTGCATCTTGAATTCATGCTCCTCTCCCACAGGCAGAGCAAGCAGATGGACTGCATTATTCAGAAGCAACTTTTTTTACATCAGCCAAATACTTTGCAAGCGACACTGAGAACTACTGCACATTCAGATAATAGTGCACAGACCTTTAAAAGAGTCTCACGTTTCCCCCCACCTCCCAGTAGTTGTTCTTAATACAAGGCACTCCAAAGGTGCTCTGACAAGCTAGTTAGCTATTTGAAGGATGGACTAACTACAAGATGCACCTCAGCATCGAGCTAAAGAACCTCACTCCCTACCTGGCTTCAAGTCAGTTGAATAAAGAGACATCCAATGATGCATCATTGCTCAGTTCTTCCTAAATAAAGGTACTTCAATGCCTCTCATCTTGGACTTTTTAAAAGTATCCCAGTGATCTATAACGAAGTGTTATACACAGGGCACAAAAGTCAAATGTTATCTTACCTGTATGCAGGACAAAACATATCCTGAAAGTTAACCAAACCTGCTGCTTGAGGTGACTGTTTTATGCAACTAAAATACTACTACTTATAAAAAGTAGGAGATTATTTTTCTATTTAACAGGCACTGCAAGAGTACAGTACATACCAGACATTAAAACCTCATGGGTCAACACTTATTCCAAGCCCTAGCTGAAACCAGGGGAGCAGGTAACTCCACACCTGTGCCTGGAGGGTTCCTGCCCTTCTCCACAAAAGATTTGCTCCTTGCGAAAGCCAGAGATAACGTACTGAAAAATATGTGAACCTCAAGCCAATTTGATATAACAGTTTCCTAGTAAACATTTTGCAAGGAGAAAAATATCAAGGAGTGAAGAAAGAAGCAAGCCTGAAGCAGATCCTCTCTCTTAAGTTTAATAGAATTGCAAGAGATAACGTGGAGGCCACATCAAATTGTAGATGGTCTTGCACAAAAGTGTGGAGGACCTGCCAACACCAACACTGGCTCCCATGACCTTTATAACAGCAACACCCACTTCTTCAGATGGTAACAGAAAAAAACCTTCCATTTCCAGTAGAAACAGCCCTGACTCTAGATATGGAATGCTACCAACAGTTTACAACCATTTTTTTTTTTCTTTACAGAGAAACCTGGTAACACAAAGTTTCATTTTAAACACTTAGGAGACTTCCTCATTTTAGTCTGACTGGTGGTAACCGTCTTGTAAAGTTTGATTTCAATCTCTTCAGTGCAGGGCCAGAAAAGAGAAGTAACAACTCAGAAGGAAAGTGATCCTCAGCAATGTTAGGTCTCAAGCACCATACAAGATGGATGATCTGTGCGATACGAAGATCTTACCAGAAGCTGTGTCCACATTTTGTCATGTAGGCTTCTTCAATCATATCAAAACAGATGGGACTGAAAAACAAAATAACAAAAGTTATGGGTTTTTTTGTTCAAAAAGTATGATTGATCTGAAGCAGTCATTCAAACAAGTGTAATCTTTAATGTTTGTGAAATAGAAAAGGACAGAAAAAAGTGCAACAGCAACTAGGCGGTATAAAGATCAAAAGGGCAATCAACAGTTCTTTGAACCCTGAGTGATACTGCAGTTTGCTCCAACTGGAAGCTTGAAGCTTTCAACAGTTGCAAACCACTCAAAGCCAGAGCACCATTGACAAGCAAAGAACGCCCTGGCCAGCTCAAGCTGACCCTAAACTGCTTTTAACATCATCATAAGGTATGTCTAGGTGACACCAAAATCAGTTCATTCTTCCATTTTTTTCAGCCAATAGCTACGCGCAATTAAAATCAATGACTCAGTAGTGATGTCATGAGAATCAGCTCTCACAAGCTTGAGGCACAGGTGCCAGAGAGGGCTGTGCCCTGCAGAGCACACCAGACAGCAGGCAGAGCTGAAGGACACCTGAAGGCATAGTGCAACAAGTGGGAACCAACTGCCCAGCAGTGTTACAAAGTCACAGGAGAAAACAGAAGGGAGGACAGGGGAACCAAAACAAGGAAGACAAGAGCATGCAGCTGGACACTAAGGCTTTCCTTTTTTCCAGAGCTATTTCTCAACCAACACAAGCACAGCACTCTGAGCAAGACTGACTGGAGGAGGACATGCAGCCAGGCAGTGCTCCATAGGGCCCGGGGCAGGCAGGAGGTGAAGGGATCTGCTGAGATGGCAGTACAGGATACCTGCCTCCTTGACAAGTGGCTGCAACAAATTTGAAAGGGAGATGGAAGGCAAAGGAAAGTAGAAGACCTGCATTTGACTCCCAGCGACTGCTCTAGTTGCTATTCCTGAAGGCTGGTAAGATAAGCTATCGCATACATACCTTCAGAATTTGACCAGCTATCTAGCAAAGTGCTGTGGATAGCAACACCACAGTTTTCTACATAACACATACAACAGCTGTGCCACACAAGCTTCACCTTGCCTTCAAGCCCATGCAGTGATTCTAACGCCCTCCTCACACTCCTGCTAGTCCGTATAGATCTCCACTCAGAGAGGAGTTAGCCAGCAGCTGCTTTCTTCAGAAGTAGCCTCCTCTTAGGAGGTGCATTCTTACAGAATGACCTGTTAAAAAACTGCTAACAGCCTCTGCAAGGCACAAATCTTTTCTGAATTTCAGACGAAAACATTTGGTGTTAGACCAAAACAGGCAATGCCTAGCTAAGCAGGCTCTATTTCACCACAATTTCTCCCCTGCAGTCTGAAAAGCTGTCACAGGAGTCACTCCCCCCATCCCATCTCTTTTCAGAGGACACTAATGCCTAGGACTCACTGAGCATTTAAAAGAAGGAGGATACATCTCTTACAATATCTTTTAAGCCCATAGAGAGTGGAAGCCATGGCCACTGCAAACTAAATCCCCTTCAGAGTGACCAAACTGGGAATGATGGATGCCTTTAAGCTTGTTCAACCTGACACACAAACCAGGTTGTCTTAAATATCCCAGAAAGTCACCCATGTAAACACAACTTAACTGCAAGCAAACCAGAGTGTTATTCTTTGCACCATGTCTGGTCCTCAAAAGAAGCCACTTCAGTAATTAACAAGCACACCTGGCTCCTCTTCTGGCCCAGCAGACTCTTTACGGAGAATCATTAGTCCTAAATTGCACCAACATAAGGTGTTGAAGTCACTGTTTTACAATAGAAGTAACTTAGTTTCAAGGCACTTTTTAGTTAGAGTAAGTTCTCAACAAGCTTGGCCAACAAGGATGTCTGAACAAGAGGAAAACCAAGCATTCCTGAAGCTAAAGTCGAAAACCTGTGGTGATATGAGTCTCTGAGGCTGGTCTCTCCCAGCTGGTGATGAAGAGTTTAACTACTTTGCTGCCTTCCAGCCACGCCATACAACATGGCATTATTTGAAGACAGGGGCTCAAAAGTTGCTGTTTTCTGCAGCTTCAGATGTGTTTTCTCTGGTACACTCCTAGCACACTGCTTGCAATAAGCGCAGGAAACAACAAGGCTGCACTACTCTTTTGTCTGCAGCAAAACATCACAAATTAGAGCTAAAGAAGGAATACACTCTCCTGACATGACAGCTATCCAAGACCATTGCTTCCCAACTTATTCTTCTTCATGCCAGTTTGATTGGAGAAGTGACAGAGCCAAAACAGCTAAGAAAAAGCAATCAGAGCCCACAAAAATAGCCACTCGGCACCAGGGTCATTCTCAACAGAGCCTGAAGTTTCCATTAAGAACCATTTTCCCCCCCAGATACTCAAGGATTTACAAGGGGAAACAAGATTGATGTCTTTTAATACTTATCAAAGCCAAGCTGGCCGTAACCCATGGAAGTTGCTATGCACCAGTTGTTTTATGTTAGTCTAACAGAGGGGAAGTTAAGGAATGAACAGAGGCATGAGACAGGAACTTGAGACACACCACAGCTTGCAGCACGTGCTGAAGCACAGGAATGGTGAAAGCAAGGCTCCTCTACACTCTTATTCTCTGTTTGATGGTCTCAAGAAGCAGAGCCATGTAAAAAAGATGCAGATTACTTCAGCAAGCCACCAATTTCACTGCTCTTTACCAGGTACGGACACCTTATTGAGTAAACAGTTACCTGTCCTACACTTTCTAAACTACAAAGGCTTATTGGGTATTTTCTTTCTGCATGGTTGAGACAATCAGGGCAGATATCAAACATTTTTCACTGTTTTAACCAAGTACATGCCTGCCAAGTTCTGCCAGTTGTTTTCACAGTACTTCAAGAGCACTACTGTCACCCCACTGCTACCTGAGCATCTGCTTGAAGAAGTCACTATTAAATTCAAGCACATTTCGTATTTTCTTCCATTCAACAGCAAGCCAGACCTGTAAAGTTTCTCCCTCCTATTCCATTCTTCTGGGATCTAAGAGTAGGACTGGCTCTAAATGGTCACACTCTGAATAAAAAACAAAGATCACTGCCATCAACTATCTGCTTGATACAAAGCTCAAATACAACAGTAGATCACAAAAATACAAACAACTATACTTGTACATGTCATCATTAACAGGGAAACATCTAAAGAAAGAACTGGTTTTAAAGACCCACGAGTCTACCTTTAAATGAAGCAAGCAGAGCTTCCCACACCCATGTTAGCTGGGCGTACCTCTGCATGCAATATACTCTTTCCTATATGCTCTTATGTCAGAGCTCAGACAAGCACAGAAATGAAACAAGACACTGAAAAGTCAGCCTGCAGTTCAGACCCCCTCTGTCTGGGAAGCAAAATGATTGGCAACTGGTTGTAGAAAGTTTTAGTCAACCATTAATTGGGAGGGTTAAGGTAAGGCCTGGAAAACCCATAGGCAATTACACTGCTGGAGAGGAGGAAATCTTCCAATTACAGGATTCCCTTTCAGACACTCCTGAGGCAACTGGAAAGAGGCCTGGCTACGCAAGCAGTACAAAGTCTGTCTTTAAATTCTACAGCCTACACCAAGAGGAACAAGAAGTTTCCCTGTCACCATGAAGTTGTCAAGTAAGTCACACACATGTGCTTTCCTGGTCTGGCGTAACGCATTTCCAGGCAGAAGCTGAAAAGTACTACAAACAGTACCTATTTACAAACCCCTGAGCGTACACTTGCTCAAGATTTCACAACTCAAACTAGCAGTGTATACCAGCATTTGCATTAAAGCCTCAGCCTCGCGTTTCTGAGAGCACGTTTTTGGAAGACGGGCAGAGAGGCTGTGCATACTAATGCTACTGACAGGATTTTTACAAAGAAGTTCAGGTGAGCTGTGTACGTGAAGGCCCTTCTTCCCCCAGCTTCAGCTTGGTACAGACAGAATCTGATGCCAAGTTTCCAGTGGCATCTCAAAGTAACTCACAATCCATACTCAGGGAGATCACTGAACGTCCCCTGCATCTGGCAGCACCTTGAAAGCATCCTTGGAAAAGTTGCATGTAGAAAGCTTCCTGTTCTCAGACTCAGGTAGCCAAAGCTTGTTCAAACCAATTCTTAAAACCTGCACAGACGCTTGCCTTGCTGGGAATTACTCAAAGTTACAAAGTTGCCAGTTGAGTTTTCACTTCTGCATTGCATAACTGTACTGCTACTTCAAAAAAGAGAGGAGAGCTGTAATTCAAACCTACTGTTAATAGCGGGTGCTACAGCCCACTGAAATGCATGGCAGTGAAGAACCCAGGTGAGTTAACTATAATTATTACCTGCTCTTAAAGCTTCTGACCTGCTGTTAAGTAGGCCTAGCATGGCTCTCCTTTAAAGTACAAAAGGACAGGAAAGGTATTTTGCCCTGATGACTACTCAGCTGGTTTGTTTTTTTTTTTCCTTCTCACTTATTCAGCCAGCAGTACTCCTGAATGAGGAGAAAACAACTAATTACACACTCTCCTTGCAGCACTTACCTGCAGGAAAAAAAAAGAAATAGCAGCGTGAAACTCTGTGTTTCGAGCGGACTCAAAGTATTCCAACTGTCCTATAAACTTACTGGTATGGACTTAATGTTCCTTCCTTTCAGCAACCTTATTCCTCTGACTCACAACAAAGCGTGGAGCAAAAACTGACTGGACGGGGACGGGAAGTGATGCCTGCAGACCAGAGCATTACAAAGAGACCAGGGCATCCACCATCCCATTACTTACCACAACCAGAACACAATAGCAAAGCAGCCATCTCCCCAGACAAGTGCCCTTAAACCTGCTTAACATGGCCCAGTGTTCAGGCGGAGCACACCAGCCAACTGCAGCTGTGTGCTCACCCCAGCTCTGCTACTGAGCAAACCTACAGTGGCAGGTAACGATCAAAAATTACTCTTATTACGAGCAAGAAGTAGTTGCAGTTTTTCCTGCCACCAACTTTACAGCAGCTTTACTTGAGTAACAAGGATACTTCCCATCTACTCTGCCAGATCGCTTATGGAGCTTTAGTATCAAGTCCGTGGGGTTTTGCAATGACACGTGTCCTGCAGAGACGCAACATCCAACCCTCCCCTGTAAGTCAGCACAGTTGGACAGGGCCACTTTGGAAGCTGTGGTCTACTCCTTTTCCTCTCGTGCTTCCAGCTGATGACTTTCTGATAGCTCACGCTTGTTTCCAGTCTCTTATCACCATGGCTCACCTCTCAGCTGAGAGCACTTACCCCACCTTTCTGTTCTGACATTTTAGTACATCCATCAAGCCATAAACACCAAACTTCCTCTTGATGGTTGACGATTTGAAACCCATTACCAGCATGCTGTCCTTAAAGTGACAATTACCACCAGCTCGCACAGCAGACACAGCGCTGGGCCTTGGTCTTCCACATCTGCTGGACGGGTATTTTCAACTACAAGTGGCAGCCCTGGCTGAACATCAGAAGGACGACATGTGGGGAGGTTTAAGGAAGAAAGCTTCTCATCATTGCAGAAGTTCTGAACATTAGAAGGACGACATATGTAGAGGATTAAGGAAGAAAATGTTTCTCATCATCTCAGAAGTTCCCTACTCGTCTGGGTTTAGGTGTTAGACTAACACAAACGCTGTTATCACCAAACAACAGAGGAAGGCCCACACCAGTTTTGCTGGATTTATGGTGGTCAACATCCAAAAATAAAAAAAAAAAGCAATGGCCAAGGAAAGACATAGAATCACAGGGGTTGGTTGGAAGGGTCCTCTGGTGATCCCTCACTAAAGCAGGCTCCCTATAGTAGGTTGCACAGGAAAGTGCTCAAGAGGCTTTGAATATCTCTAGAGAAGGAGACTCCACCACCTCTCCGGGCAGCCTGCTCCACCGCTCTGCCACCCGCACAGTAAAGAATCACACAACTGCAGGGGCTGGAAGGGACCTCTAGAGATGATGGAGTTTAACCCCCCTGCCAAAGCAGGCTCCCTAGACCAGGTTGCACAGTTAGGCGTCCAGGCAGGTCTTGAATATCTCCAGAAAAGGAAACTATATCTTCTCCATGCAGACCATTCCAGTGCTCTGTCACTCTCACTGTGAAGAAGTTCTTATACACATTTGTGCAGAACTTCCTATGCTCCAGTTTGCGGCCGTTTCCCCTTGTCCTATCGCCACACACCTCTAAAAAGACTCTGGCCTCGTCCCTTTGCCTCCGACACCATAAATATTTATAGAGTTTTATCAGATCCCTAAAGAACTTCTTCCTCATCTCAGCGTGAAAATTCCTATCTTCCAATCTGTGCCCACTGTCCCTTGTTCTGTCGCTGGGCAGCACCAGAAGAGCCCGGCCCCATCACACAGATAAACAGTCATGAGCTCCCCTCTCAGCCTTTCTTCATAAGGGAGATTCTCCAGGCCCCTAACAGCCCTTGCGGCCCCCGTGCAGCTACCAAAGGAAAGCTCCAGCAGCAAGTAAACCGCGGGACTGACTGGCTCCCGGATCCCTCTGCTGAGTGAGAACGGGGCAGCAGGAGCCCTCTGGGAGAGAGGGCCCACCACGGCTCAGACGGACCGCAGGAGGGGCTAAGGGGCAGAGGGCCACCCCGGGAGGCCTCACCCCCCCCCCCCACACACACTCACCACACGAAGTCGTTGCTCTTGTCCTCGTAGGAGTTGAGCAGCCCGTTGCAGAGCGGGGTGAGCAGCGGCCTCTTCCTGCCCCCGCCTCCCGCCCCGCCGCCTCCCGAGGAGCCTCCGCCGCCGCCGGGCCGCGCCGCCGCCGCCAGCCGGGCCAGCCCCGCGCCCGCCGCCGCGCCCGAGCCCGACACGGCGGCCGCCACCAGCACGGGCCGCGCCGCCGCGCCGCCCGAGGAGGACGAGCCGGGCGCCATGGCCGCGGAGGAGGAGGAGGAGGAAGAAGAAGAGGAGGAGGCCGGGGCGGCGGGCGGCGCGGCGGGGTGCGGCGGCGGGCGGCTGCCCGACATGCCGAGGCCGGGCCGGGCGGAGCGGGGCCGAGCGCGGCGGCCTCAACGCATCGCGCGCGCGCGCGCGGCGCCGCCGGAACAATAAAGTTTGTTCGAAGAAGGAAGGGAGGAAAGGAAAGGAGGAGAGAGAGAAAAAAAAAAAAAAAAAAAAAGCCCAACAAAACGCGCCCGCCCGCGCGCCCCCGGCCCGGCGCTTGTTCAATCTTTATTGACAGGCGGACACGCCGCCGCGCATGCGCCGCCCGCGGCGGGGCCCCTCCCCTCAGGGCGGGGCGGCGGAGCGAGGCCTGGGGCGGCCGTGGTGCGGGTTTACAGTATTTCTCCGCGAGTCGTTGCGGGGCTGAGAGGCTCCCAAACGGGCTGGGGTTTCGCCAAGAGTTTCAGAAATCCCTCTGTAAGCACGCGTAGGGAAGGCAGCTTCAGTCTGCCAGGGGTCTGTTGGCTTCCCCTTCTGCCTCTCCCTTCAGTCCTCACACCGATCGCAGCCCCCGGAGCTCTCCATCGTGGCCCTCAGTACACACTGCAGCCCCCAGGGTCGTGCTGGTTGCCCTACAAGGAGCCCCTGGTGTAAGGGAAGTGAGGGCACACTGCTTCCTGTGAAAGTTTATTCCTAAGGTAATAACGAGTGACGCCCCAAAGACACTTTCTCCCTAGACCTCGGGTGTTGTGAGGCATGCTGAGGGCAGAGGGCTTCATCAAACCATTCGAGTTGGAAGGGGCCTTTAAAGGCCATCTGGTCCCACTCCCTGCACTGAGCAGGGACACCCACAGCTTCACCAGGTGCTCAGAGCCCATCCAGCCTGACCTTGGCTGCCTGCAGGGATGGGGCACCCACACCTCCCTGGGCAGCCTGTGCCAGTGCCTCATCATGCTTATCATAAAAAACTTCTTCCTTATGTCTAATCTAGCTCTCCTCTCCCTTAGTTTGGAACCATTTCTCCTTGTGCTATCACAACAGACCCTGCTAATGATTCTGTCTCCTTCTTTCTAGTGCCCCCTCCCCTCCCCCTTTAGATACTGATAGACCGCTCTCAGTTCTCCCCAGAGCCTTCTCCTCTCCATGCTGAACAGCCCCAGCTCTAGGCCTGCCCTCACAGGAGAAGTGTTCCATCCCGTGGATCATTTTTGTAGCCCTCCTCTGGATGCATTCTAACAGGTCCATGTCTCTCCTGTACTGAGGACTCTGTATCTGGATGCAACACTCCAGGTGTGGCCTCATCAGTGCAGAGCACAGGGGCAGGTTCACCTCCCTTGCCCTGCTGGCCATGCTTCTTTTGATGCAGCCCAGGATACAGTTGGAGTGCCAGGCTGTATAGCAGCAGCTTGATCAGAAACTGCTTGGTCAGAAGTACAGCAGGAAGATACCTGTTGTTTGTTTCTTTTCTCTTCAAACAGACTATAGAAACACATTGCCTGCTTTGCATTGAGAAACTGTATCGCCTGCCATCGGCTCTACCTGTCTAGGGTTAAAGAGATTTCGAGGCCGCTGGTGAAACTCTAGGGCATTCCCCAACGTTGGTAATCCTAAACCCAGGTATGGGGAAGTTCCCATAGAGCTGAGTTCTGCAGCACTCCTCCCAGCGCAGGCAGCAGAATGCACCTTCAGTGGGCTGCAAAACCAGTATGACAGCTGGTAAAACTGGTCTGGGAGAAAATGGTGGCCGTGGGTAGGCAGTGTTGGTCAGCTATCTGGTGTGTGCCAAGCATGGCCAGATCCTGCATCTCCCAAAGGAGTGCTAACGCAGCTCAGATTGTGCTCTGGGGATCCTAATGCGCAGGGACAGCTATGGAGCACAGCTGCTGAACTCCAGAATACAGTAGGGCATTTGCCTTTGTATTTACTGCTAATGTTGAAAAAAAAAAAAAAAAAGCCAACCAACAATCAAGACAGTCTGACAAACCTGAGCCAGGGAAGTCAAAGCTGCTTCTCTTCACAATCTGGGTCAGCAATCTCACCTTTACAAGCTGACTTCTGCCATTACAGTCACTCCCATGTTAACTCTTTGTTGCTGCTATTGAAAAGTGTCCTTTCTTGGGCATTTTGAAGGGTCTTGTTTCGTGGTTGTTTTTTTTTGTTTGTTTGTTTTGAGACAGATTCTGAACCCTACTACTAAGTCCCCTCCTGGCTGGCAAGCTGCAGGACTAACTCCACAAAGACACTGAGATGCGTGAGCTCCCACAAATTTCAGTGGAAGCCAAAGAGGATTGATAAAATGTCTTTCTTTGAGCCTGGCTGTTGATGTCTGTGTGCATCACATTTCCTCATGTTTCAAGAAAGGAAAGCAGCACTTCCTTGTCTTCCAGAGTCACCAGAAGCTACAAGGACAAGTGTCTGCAGTGGACTATTACATTATCCAGGGGGAAAAAAAAAAGTCATAGCAAGCAATAATAAAGGCAATAGTATGTCTGCATACTTCATGCCTACCAAAACACCGTCTGGTCCTTGAAAAGCCATGCAATTCTTGATGCTGTTGATGGCTGTGCCCCAGGGAGGAAAACATGGCTCAGGTGAAAGCTGTTAGAGGTGAGCTGTTTTCCCTTGGTGTAACTGTCTTTCACAACACTGCCTACATCCACAGGCTGGAGCTGAGCACCAGTACCTGCAGTGCCTGAAGGCCAACTCTACGATACTGAGCTTCAGGAAATCATTATGAGTTCCTGGAGGCTCCGGAAGCAAAGACATTCTCTGCACTTCCCTAATGAATATTGAGCAGCCTATGGCTTCTGCTAACCACCAGAGACCTTTCTTTCCCCGGGTTAACTTGCATTACCAGTTCCAAGATCAATGCATGCAGCCTAGAGGAAGATTAGATGCTACTACTTAGTGATACCTATGCATTGTACCAGGATAAAGGACATGGTTTTAAGGCTCATCGCAGAATTGTAGAATGGCTTGAGTTGGAAAGGACCTCAGAGGTAATTGTTCCAACTGCCAGCCACTAAATCAGTCACTAGATCGGGGTGCCCAGGGCACCTCCAGGGATGGGGCATCCACAGCTCTCTGGGCAGCCTGTGCCAGGGCCTCACTGCTTTCTCAGTGTAAAGTCCCCCCCGACATCTAATCAAATTCTCCTCTCTTTTAGTTTAAAACCGTTCCCCTTGTCCTATCACATAAGTTTCAGAAAACTGTTTATAGGAACCTGCTCTTCTTTTACCATATTCTCCACTCCTTGAAGTGGATCACTGGCCATGCCCTGCACAGCCATGTGTTGGATGAGGCACAAACCTGTCACTAAAGGAAGGAGCAGACAAGTAGCGTCTATAGATGAGTGAACCTTAATAGCAATATAGGTTCTGCTCTTCTGGGTACATAAATTCTGCTCTTTATAAGTTTGTGCCTTTAATGCCTGCAGCTCCATTTACCTGTGCAATGGAAAGCTGTGATACCCGCTACCGGCACAGCTGCAGAACCCCAGGGAGACCCCATCTCCTTCCATGCACAGTGATGTGGGCCAGGTGTTTGGGGAAGCCACAGTCCTGTCCCAGGCTCTGCTGCTGATTACCAGTGACTAATTAGGAAAATTACTTCTGCTTCCCTTGCGGGGCCCTTTGGTCCATTCAGCAGTGCTGCAGCCCCTGCTAGGAGCTGCCCCTAGGCTGGGGAATTACTGCTCCAGAGGTCATTAGAGAGCCTTATTAATAATCATTGCATTAACCTCCCAGCTAGCCAGTGACAGAAATGCCATTTCTTCTCATTTTCTAGCTGAGAAAAACGAAGCACAGACAGATTCATCACCTGGTTACGGAGTCAATGGGAACTTTAATGCTCCATAAATCTGAAAATTAGGCTGTCAGCAGCTTCTCCTAAAGCAAACCTGCAGCACAGCTATCTGGGAGACCCCAATCCTACCCATTAGGCACACTCCTTGCTCTGCTTAAAGGGAAGAACCTAGACACACATCTCCAAACTTCAATTCCTGAAATCAAATACGGAGACATGGGGATCTGCAGGGCACGGTGCATGGGCAGCACTGTTGTTTTTTTTTATTTTTTTTCCTTTTAAATTTATTTTTCTAGTTTAAAAGTGCAATATCAAGTATTGTTGGGAGAGAAGATGGTCAGTGACCTCTGATATAGTTAGGATTATACAGTGTTATAAAAAAAAATAATTTCAGTGCTTTATAGCAACACCTTCGCCTCTCTCAGAGGGAATTTTGTGCATTAGCCACAGCATAACTCCAAGCTAGTGTAGAGGGTTTGAGCAAGAGTGGTTCAAGCATTTTCATTTTCAGAAATGAAGAATCAGCAAGATAAAATATTAACATTTACTGCTGTCTTTAAACATCTCTTATCCCTTGAAATGAAAAAAAGGGAAAGTTATTTGGGGTTGTGTCATCTCTGTGCTGCCAGCTGCATCATTCGGGTCTTCTGAAGTGGCATTTGGTTTGACTGAACTCACATGTTGTTGAAATCCCTTGGTGGTTCTCCTGGAATACTGAAATATTTTCTCCAGGTTTCCTTCAATGTGTGCAGCCTGAAGTGGAGCTGCGAGGGAGCCTGACTTCATTCTCTTCTACCCAAGCAGAAGCACCTGCTTTGCTGCTTGGAAAAATGAAGTCTTTTACATGAGGAAATAAACACAAAACCCAGGTCTTACTGCTGAACGCCACATTCAAATGCACATACCCAGGGGTAGAGGGAAGGTTGCCTTACGGCTCAAACTTTTGCTGTGAATCTTTGACCTTCTATTTGAAGAGTGGGCTTCATAGACACTGCCTAGCATCAGCGGGTGGAGGGCAGGTTTTGCTCTCGCAGAGGCTTGACCCAGCCTTGGTTCATGCAACCCTGGGTCTGTCCCAGGATGCGGCAGGTCCTTGCCTAACACAAGACTTCCTTTTTCTTACACTTACTCCCAGCTGTGCACCCCAAATCTGATGCAATTTAGCCCCTGGTATTGCTCCAACTCTCTGCTAATACACCATGCCTAAGTACACCTTGACCAAATTCATTACCTGTGTGTAATGCTATAATGCGATGGAAAGTACCATGATAACAGCAGGGTGGAAAAGTCTTTGGCAACAGCAAATGAGAACAAGCTCAAATGCAGCAGCCATGGATACAGAAATGAAGGAAAAGAGCTACTTACCTTTGGAAGACCTCAGGTAGGCTAGGTTCTCCAGCAACAGATGCCCTCACCTCCACTGCCAACCCTTAAATGAGGTCTGGGAAGGGGTGGATCCTGGCTCCATCCCTTCAGGTCACTCAGGAGCACTGCTTGCACCTGAGCTCCCCTGGGTTGGGCCTGCCTCCCCACCAGGTGCTCCATCACCAGTTCAGGCCATGACTTAGCATTTCCACTACACTGTGTGTCCATACTGATCATTTAGATAAAGATGAGTTTGGCATTTCTGTCCAGTTTGATTTTTTTTCCCAAGAAACAGAACTGACACTGGTGTGGTTCATATGCCTAACCCAAACCAAACCTGTGCAAGGCAGTGCCTATTCTTCATTGCCCAAACCAACCAAGACAATGCCTGCTGCATTTCCTCCTTGAAGCAAGAAACAAAATGGTGCTTCTGCTGATTAGCTGGGGAGAAGTCTCCTGAAGGCTCTAGAGCTGGCAAAGAAAAGTTGTCCTATCTTGAGGTCCCTGCCATTGTCTGAAGATCCATATACACATTTCCCTGATGGGTGAGCACCTCTCCTGCCCTCTGTCCACTGCTTTGCCAGGCTCTGCTCCCCTGCATCAGCTCACCAGGATGAATAGCTGTGATGCTGCCTCGTGGCTCATGGGCCAGGTGCAATGTGGATTTTTCATGATTAAAACAGACATCATATTATCACTGCTCTCATCCCTCCTTGCACGTGTGGCCAGAGAAATACAATGCGATACTGGCATAGGCTGCCAGAGAAGCTGTGGGTGCCCCACTCCTAGAGGTGCTCAAGGCCATGTTGGATGGGGCCCTGGGCAGCGTGTGCTGGTGAGGGGCAGCCAGGGCACAGCAGGGGTTGGAATTTGATGATCTTTAAGGTCCCTTCCAACCCAAGACATTCTATGATTCTGTGATACCCAGACTGGAAGTTAGGACTATCCTCACTGCCTTTGGACCTCAGCCATGCATCCTCTGCCCGGGAGAGGTATTTAATATCAGTTCTGGGCTTATCCCCCCTAATGTGGGCTTTGTCCATCCCTAGATCCATCTTCTCCAGACATGCATCAGCCCCGGAGCTGAGGATGTCTGCATGGCAGCAGCGCCCAGAAATGCTTCAGCAGCATCGGAGCTGGGCAGAGAATGGGCTTTGCGGAGCCGGCTTGTTCTCACTACCGGGCTTTGCCATCAGAGGGCAAGCTCAGCCCAAGCGAGAGCCGGTACTGCCTGCTGCCAGGCTCCTGCTGCTGGGTAATGGCAAGCCGCTCCGATTCCTGCCTGTCCCACAGGAGGCTGGGAAGCCGAGCCCACCCCTGCAGAGATATCTCACCCTGTTCCCCTGAGAGCAAATCCTGCTCTGCGAGATTACCAGCAGCAAACAGTGAGGAGGATGCTTTGAGGCTCCTGCAGCTCCAAGTTTAATACAGGAGACTTTCCCAGAGACCTTATCCAGTCCCTCCTCCTCTGGTAGCAATCATATTGACACCTGATGATGGGCTTTGGGATGGAAAAAGGCAGTTCTGAGTGGGGTTGCTCCCCTGAGCCATCAGTGTGGCTGCACAGCCCTTGCAGAACCAGCGTTACTGCTGCTGTGGGGATGTGCAGTGACTTTGACTGACTGGGATCAGCCCTACACTGAGAGCAGTCCTGAAAGCACCAACCATGCTTAATGTAGCAGGGGGAATATTCTCCATTCCCCGTGTTTAATTACCTCATGCGAAGGCATCCTCCACGAGGGCAGTGCCCCTGAGCCCTTCAGGTGATGGCACAAGGAGAAAGATTTTGAGCTACAGCCGGAGCCTGGCATGTGGTCCCTCTGCCAGACCCATCTGAGACCCTCCCGGGGCATTTGGAGAGGGCTTGCATCTCACCAGCCCCACCGCCGCGCTCCCCCTCCTTGCCTCTGCCAATGCATCTCGGCCTTAATCCACACCCCCTCCTCGCCCCGGCTCTTCCTTCAAAAAGCCTGACGCTGGAGAGCTTTTCAGAGGGGAATAATGAACCAGACGCTTTCCCGGTGTCTCTCTTTGTTGTTTTCCAGCCGTGGGTCTCCCCTGAGGACAGACGGCCCTTTGTGCTCCGTGGGGTCCCCTTACAAAAGGAGGCTTGTGTATAGAGCATCCTCCTGTTGGGTACCACATCAAACCGAGCTTTTTCCACCTTTGAGCCAATAGCTCAAACCTTGGCGATGCGTGGTGCATGCCCGTAGGACAGCTCGGTGCTACCCTGCTTCCAGGCCGGATGGTGAGCAAAGGGTTAACCTGGCTGTCATCATCTCCCCTTCCCATTTGGTGTTTGGATTGGAGCCACATTTTGTTCTCTAGATGGCCGATAATTGAATAAACTCTGCATCTCATGTGAATTCAAAACCAAGGAATGAGCGCTCCCCATCAGAAGTTGATGCGATCTCCCTCGCAGGGCTTTTTGTCGGGAGCCAGAGCATCAAGGACCTCTTTTGGTGAACACCCCGATGGCTTTAAATTTAGGTCTGTAATGCATAAGGGAGATCCCTGTTTGCTCCCTGCTAGGAGTGAAATACAAGGCTGCAACCTCACAAGTGGACTCAAAGCTGTTTAGCCATAAGGAACGTGCTGGTGGTTTGGTGATGTCCAGGATCCTTGCCCAAATCGTTCCATTATTCTGTGATCCTAAAAGCACCAGGAAAGAAAGGCAGAGGTTTCACATGCTGCTAAAGGGGTTCTCGGTATGGCTGGAAAAACAGAATACGATGTAGCTGATTAACAACACGCTAATTAAACATCGGGCACTTCTCATGTGCCCTTGCCATAAGTCACTCTTAGCTTCAGGTGGCAAATTCCCACTGTAACTTTGCATGTGGGCATGTGGTGAGCCCAAAGAAAGCCGTCTCCCGAAAACTCAAAGCTGATGATTTATTGAGCTATTTAAAATATATCTGCTTTGGTCCTTCTTTGTATTCCCTTTTCACAGATATTCACACAAATGCCTTTGAGTCTGGGAACCAGCAGCTTTTTGGCATGCATTCATTTTGCAAACAGGGGCATTCACACCAGAAATGCAGTTCTAGGCTTTCAGATCCGCGCGGTCGGCAGGCGGAGATGCACCATGCAATCTGCCCTAGCAGAAATACCTGGCACGGCTCGTGCTTCCAACTTCACCCAGCAAAATAATTGCATGGAGCTGTTTACTGTCAATCTGCCGACGGCGTGTTATTAATAGGAGAGATGGATTGAATAATTAGGACTAATGATTAAATTAGAGAAAGTTGTCATCTATTTGTGAGTGGTTTGGGGAGAGAGGCAGCGTTTCACGATTAAACCGATAGGCAAAAATGATTCACTCCGCTGTGCAAACATGCTCTGCGTTATGGCAATACACAGCCGCCCACCCCCAGCTCAGCCCTCAGAGCAGAGAACGTGGAGGGGAGAGAACAGAGACAGGCTCCGAATGCACCCAAAGCCACCAGACAAGGATTAAACCATCCACTGAGGAAAAGGCAAAGAGGGACTGTTGTCAACTACAGCCAAATTTGGGCCCTGCTGTTGTGGTAGTCCCTATTGCTGGTGAAACCAAGAGGATCCAACTGCTTGGAGATAGCAGGGGAGCTGCTGAATGAACCAGGGAAGCAGGTCACTGTGTTGAGTCCTCTGTCTCCAGGGCTTTTGTCCTGCCTTGGGAGTGACCATAGAGAGCAATGCAGGGACATGTGCCTGCAGACAAGGGTGTGCAGGCAGCAGGGAGCTTCATGAAGCTGCAAATGGGCACCAAAGGGCAGGATTCACTTCAGCCATGTCAGCCATCCAAAAGCTGCTGTCTGGGATCCCTCAACGGCCAATAAACAGAACGAGCAGCTGTTGGAAAGTGATGTCACCTGAACCAGTTGCCTCAGATACCTGGGATAAACCAGCCCCTGAGCTCTTGCTCATCCCTTCAGTGACCAGAGAGATGGCCTGGAGGACTTGGTTCATTCATACAACTAGCTTCCTGAACACCCGATGTGAGGTGAGATGAATTCATCCCAAGTGCTGTTAGGATTTTCCATGGAGTTATCCAAAGAAGGTGAGATACCCAAGGGTCTGCTGAATGGATGAAAGCCTTCCCTATACCACCCTGGGCTGAGCAGTGTCCATACGCCAGCCCTGGCGCACACCTTTCAACCACCCTCTGCCCACAAACCCATTTTTGTTGACGGTGGTGTTCACCAAAGCTGGGAAAGTGCTGAAAAAGGTCATCCCACAAAAGTTCAAGTGTTGAAATCCATTTGTTTCCAGGCGGGAGCTGTGCTTGGGGTGGTTGCTATCCCAAGAGCTGTCGAGCCAACTCATTTTCTGGTAGGAAAGGTGCCAGCACGTTGAAGGCTGAGGGAATTTTGTGGAACACGTTCAGAAAGCAAATGATTGATTCACAATCATCTGTGGTGGAAAGCTGATTCCAGGAATTATGTGCATGCCAAGCTGAAGCCCGTCGAAGCCAGGGAAAAGGCATCTTTGAATTCAGGTCATCAGTCAGCAATGGGAAATGTCCCGAGGCCCCGACGCAGGAAAGCTTCGCTTCCAGCGTGTGCTTAGGTTTAACTAACCTCCGCTAACGTCAACGGTGATAAAATTAAACATGAGGTCAAGATTTTGGATAAGAGTGCTTTATGGCCTGGAGGCTTACGTGTCTGGGGAGGTTGGGCCAAAGAGCGGGCCGTTCGATATGGGGGAATCTAATCAAGGAGCTCCTGCGTAAGCTGCCGCGTGAATCAGTGAATAATTCGAAATAACAGGCACATCTGAGTAATTCTTGACCTACTGGCAGACAATTCACGCAATGTCCATTAGTGATGTTATTCCTCGCAGAGGGCTTCTTTGGAGGGTTGTGGGCCTGCAGCCAGCTCCACCGGGTGGTCCATGAAAGGAGGAACTGGGGGACATGGAGCTGGTCCTTCATCCACCGCTGGCCCATCGGGACAACGGGACTTTGGGCAAAGGGAGACCTTCTGGTGTTTCAGGCTGTCCTTGGGAAGAATGGGCTCAAGGCAAGGTTTGCATGAAATAGAGATCACCACAAGTGCAGAAAAAGCCTTGCTTGGAGCTAAGGCAGGGCATCGAGGACTAAAAAAGCTGGAGAAAACCAAGGTTCATCGGTTCTGTGCATCTAATAGATAATTACCTGCCTCCAGTGAGACGCTGCAGCAGGATAAAATACCTGCTGAATTATGAAGTATGAAATAGGCTAAGATACCCCAACACAAGTAGATGCTGCGGCAGAGCAGCTGTATTTAGGGTGGGGTCATGGTTGGCCATGCTGTGGGGTTTACCATACTGTATCAGAGAAACCAGGCTCTCCAGTAGGATGCTGCTGTAGAGAGCAAATCGTGTTTAGGGACAGTTGTAGACTGTAAACTGGGATAGCTAAACAGAGATGCTTGGGAGGGAACAAGAGCACTGGAAAAGCAGAGCAAAGGAAGCAGTGACCACCAAAAATTCCTTGGGCTTCCTTAGGGTGCCCACCATGCCTCCATTTGTCTCCATGGACCTGGGGACTCCAGGGTGCACCAGGCATCCCCATGCCATGGGGACGTGGCCCTTGCCCTGGGGCAAGTCCATCCGAGCTGCACCGAGTCCCCTATCCCCCCATTTCTCCCTGAGTTTTTGTACACCCTTTGTATGGGTTTTGCTGTGCTGGAGTCTCCCCGTGCTGCCCCTGCCAGCTGGCACCTGCGTGCATGGCAGTCAGCCACTGAGACATGCCACTTAGCTCTGCGAGTGGCCGTAGAGAGAGCCTGACAAGATCAAATGCTAATAGAGAGGTTTTCTGAAGGTCGAAACTGATCTTCTCGAGGGCATTCGTGGCAGGGAGATGCCAGAAGAAACCAAATAACCAGCTCATCGTGGAGTAAATCATTTAATTTTAAACGTTCGCTGGGCAGGATTTTATAAAGAAAGAAAAACCCATTAAGTGCTTGGAAAGCTGTGCTGTCCTAAATCTCCCCTTTGCCGCAGCTCCCATAGAGCATCGCAGCGCAGAGCTACAGGTGACAGCTGTGTCACTGCTCTGCACAGCCCTGCTAGCCATCAGTCTTGGCTTATCCTCCCATTCTGTCCCACAGATCTGCCTCTCAGCATGGTGGGCAGCCAGACAGGAGCAGCACTCCCCTTCCTACCAAGGGGATTCTCCCAGCCTCCAACAGCACCTGGCTCAAGGCTCTCCAGTCACCCCATCGATGTGTTGATAGCCCCTGGAGGACTTTCCTCCCTGAGCTTTCCTCAGAACAGGTTTGGGTCCAGCCCCCAACACAGACTATTTTGGGAAGGGCTGGTTCAGACCATCCACCAAGCACCACTTGGGGACCCAGCACCCTGCGTGTGCTCCCCATCCTCGCGCTTCCACCCCTTCTCCCCTCGTTTCTCCTCCCCTCCCGTTCTCTGCTAATGGATCCGGTGCATAAAAGTGAGGTTTCCGAAAAGATCTCCGAACCCAAAGAGACAGCCGGGAGATGGAGAGAGGGGGAAAGAGAAAGAGGCTTTTTGAATATTGAATTAAGGCTGTCTCCAGTATTATTGAATTCCCATAAGAAGGCAGCCAGTGAGCCCACTGCTTTAGTGTCCTATGAATATTTCATTGCTTGACTTCTGCTCTGTGAAAACAGTTTCACGGCACAAAAGCACCTTTTTGGCTGGAGGGCTCCTCTCTGAGCTCGTGGTGAGTGCCCTGTGCTCGCACCGGCTGTGAAGTCACTGCGGCTTGTGGACGGAGACATCTCACACTAAATAAAGCTATATTTATCAAACCCGGATGGTCTTTTTGCATGACCCAGCCAGGAATTTCCAGAAGATCAGGGCTCAAAATGAGTCAGGAAGGGGAAATAAAAGGGGATGAGAAGTGATGAAGAACAGGATTTAAACTGTGATGCAGTGCCAGCTGTGTTTTCTGCCCCATTCCTGGTGGTGGGGAACCATTCTCCATCCATCAGGGAGAAGGTACTCATGTTTCCATCCATCAGGGAGGTAGTACCCATGTCCCCATCCATCAGGGAGATGATGGTACCCATGTCCCCATCCATAAGGAAGATGACGGTACCCATGTCCCCACCCAACAGGAAAATGATGGTATCCATGTCCCCATCCATTAGACAGCAGAACTGGGGATGTGTCCTGCTACCTGATGTGGGCACCAGTCTTGAGGCCCCAGTTCTTTGGGATTCCTCAAAATTTAGTCACTTCCATGGAACTGCTCTGGATTATCCAAACCTCATGAATTTCTCACTCTGGAAATCTTTCAAAAGCAAGCTTTTGCACAAAATGTTGATTACTCCTGCTTTCAGACAGGGAGTAAACCCCATTTGCCAGTGCTACAGAGAATGCCAGTGCAAGAGCATTGTTTGCCCATGTTGCATGGATTAGAATGGTGTTGCAGGTGCTGTGAGCATTTAACGCATCTGCAGATGCATCTGGAGATGTCTGAGTTTGGAGGGGGATGGCTAATTCTATTGCTTCCTTCTCATCTTTTTACTTTCAGGCTGGAAATGATCTTCAAAGGCAAAGAGGTCAATTTAATGTGAGTTAATTATTTTATTGTAGGCAGGGTAGATAATTCAACTTGCTGCTGAGGTTACCCAGTACATCCCATTATGAGGCTGTTTCCCATTTCTTAGAACAGTGCCCAAACTGTGACCATTCATGCAGCAATCATCTGCCAAAGCTTTGCCTCAGCTTGGATTCTGGAAAATTTCAGCCAGATTGGGTCAGCTGTTTCCAGGAAAAAGGGTAGGGGAATGACATTTGGTTTGTCTGTGCCCAAGCATCCTTCCCAAACCTCTTGGAACTGCAGTAACATCTTGTGCTTCATCAGGGAATGGGGAATTTTGGCGAGAGTGCACCCCTTAATGCTACCCAGAGCAGAAACCCTATGGAAAAGCTCTTGAGCAGTCCATGCTTGTTCCCTCTTCCATCTGCAAAACACTTCCAGGCTACTTGGAGGAGCGCAGTGCCCCAATTTAGCAGCTAATTTGAGCTGGCAGACTGGTTCTTCTTAGTTGGACTTGCCAGCCATGGGGCAGTGAGCATGCCTGCCCACCCTGAGCCGTGTTCTGTGGACTGGAGAACTCCATGCCACTGTGCAGCTGAGCATCAGTGCTGTCCCATCCATGGCCATGTTCCTCACCTGTTCTATAGAGCCCAGGATGGGGACAGGGCATACGGAACCCGTTTCTCCCACTGGGAGCCCACCTGCTGCAGGCAAAGGGCTGGCAGGCATCCTCAGCCTGTCTCAAGTGGAAGATGAGGAAGAGGATGGACGGAAGAGGAGAGAGGTCGCAAGGTGTTTCCTGGACACCTCCTCTTCCTCTTGCTGGGGGTGAGAGGAGCGAGGAGCTGCCTCTCCTGGGTGCTTTGCAACACCGGAGCAGCGTGTTCTTTCAATAATAGATGAGAACACGCCGCTCCGGCACCGCGCTGCTTTTGCAATTCAATTAGGAGAAACACGAAGCCCAGGTTCTTGGACCAGCACAGCTTCCCTGCACACGTGTGCTCTTCGTGTGCGTGTAGTGTCCGCGTGGGAGGGTTTCTCCCGGGTGCCCATTGCGCGGCATCACCAGCCCCTGGCCAAAGCCGGTCCCAATTATGGCTGCAGATGGCTTCAAGCCCCATCATCCTAATTGTCCAGGAGGGTGCTGGTGGGCAGCTCGGGCTGACGTCAGTGCTGCAGAAAGCCAGGCCCGCGCTGCCTGACCCACGCGTTGCATGGCGTATTGTGGAGTGGCTGGGCATGCATTAGGGTGGGCGAGATGGATTGCTCGGCTGGTAACTAGGACAGAGAGATAAGCATAATGGATGGACGGTCAGAGAGCAAGCGTGCTTCAGACGGGTGAATAAATCACTTTGATTGCTCATACGTAAACAGGAGGTGCCTGCGGGACTCAGCTCTCCAACTGGGGTGCATCCAAATGAAGCCCTCCGATGGCTTTTGAGGATCTGAAAGGCATTTGAAATGCCCTTCGTTAATTGAGGAACCCCCTGGCCGTGCACCTGCCGCACAGCTGGGGTCAGCCGGCACCTGGCCCAGAGCCCGCATCCCTCCGGTCCCTTGTGATCCCTGCCACCCACCGTGCTCCCAGCCCAGAGCATGTGGACGTATTCCTCATGCACAGTGCTGGGCGGTGTGTGCCTGGCTTCAGACAAAATGGTTTTGGAGCAGGACGGGTGTCTGTCCTAGTGGGTGTGTGGCCACGGTGAGCTTCCATCTCACAAGGGCACGTGCGTAGTGTCCCAGTGAGCTCCATGTTTTGCACCCCGTGATGAACACACGAGAGTTGGCAGTTAGGCTCCTTCTCAATTAGGCTCCATCTCAATTAGCCTCTATCTCAATTAGACTCTATCTTGATTAGGCTCTATCTCAATTAGGCTTTCATTCACACCACAGCTGCTGGTTTGTCCTCTGTAGCCCAGCTCCGGAGATGCTTCTCGCCTTCCTCCTGGGCCAGGCAAACCCTGCAGGACTCCAGGAGCAGCCCGACAGGGTCTGCATCCCCATCAGCCCCATAACTTCCCCTCACTTCGGCCTCTAGCAGCTGAGCCAGGGCCTGGGATGCAGTCCCTCTCCCCTTCCATCCATCCCACCGGCCTCCCCCTCCTTCTGCTCGTTGCCTTAATCACCCTCTGATCAATCTCAGGAGGAACCAGCAACGCGGGAATGGCAGATGGGGAACAGAGCATGAATATTAATTAGCACCGAATTCCAAACAGAGGACTTTAATTACATTAAAAGCGCAGGCTCAGAGGCAGTGACTTACTTCCTGCTGTAAATCTGTTGGCAGGTCATTTGCCTCCATGGTGTCAGTGCTCCCTAATGAATGAATATATACATTTGGAGTGCTCATGCGTGTGGGGAAAAAGGTTCTTGTTTCCAAATATGCAAAAGTGAGCGGGCGCATCATCTAGAGGCTTTCACTTGCTGGGAGGATTCGGAGAAATAATTATTAGTATAATTACTTGGTAACAACATGCCTGTTCTGAGAGCTCTGCTTCATGGGCTGGAAACCTCTGGTGCCTGGGTACAACCTGCTGCTTTGTTATTTGTGGTCTGGTCACTGGGGGGAGACCAAGAACCATGGTGTTTTCGTGGGGTTCAGGCATGTGGTCACTGTCAAACCACAATGATACACTTGGGAACATCATCATTTTCCATCATGATGAGTTTGGGAACATCATCGTCCTCTTTGATCATCATCCTCCATTGTGATATGCTTGGAAGCATCATCATCCTCCATCACGATGCTCTTGGGAGCATCATCTTCCATCATGACATGTTTGGGAACATCCTCCTGCACCCACTGGCATCCATGGGAGACTCAGCTGGGGTGACCTGTCCAAAGCTAAGGGCGAGCAAACAAAGAGCCTGGGGGACAGGAGTGGACATGGGCACATGGTCAAGTGGCAGCTGACGAGCTCCTTGCCCTGCAGCCGCTCTCTGTTGGAGATGCCTCTTGGGATGTCCCCAGAACAGCCTCCCACCAAGCCATGCAAGGGCCACCCTGTCATGTACAAAAAATGAGCCCTGAAGGCACATTGCCCACATTCACCCATTTTCTTCATTTCTCTGTACCGGTGGCTGTTGCATTTGCACAACAAGCTCACCCTCGTTCTGTCCAAGGGGCGTGCAGGAATACCTCCTCCTGCTGTCCCCTGGTGAAGGTCCATGCTCAAAGGTGATGATGTCAAGATGCAAGCTCAAGGGGAGGAAAGGGGGTCTACAGGGGACTGGGAGGCCCTGTTGCGCTGTGGCGGTGACGCAGTAGGTTTTCAGGGGAGCACTGGCAGCCTGGCATGAGCAACCAGTGCTACAAACATGCAGTGGGTTATAGCACCCAGGAAAGCATTCGTTTGGAAGGGATGGTCCTTGTCAGCAAGAACTTTGTGGAGGAAACCCCAATCCCCGGGTGCAGAGGCTGGGGACCAATGGTGCACACAGATTTGTGATGCACTTGGACAAAAGGAGCCAGTGCCATGGTGTGTTTTGGAGCAGCAATCAGGGTGCACCTCTAATTCCTAGCACCAACGAGTGGCAAATATAAATAGGTACATAGCTGCAGGAGGCAGAACGAAAGCTATCTGGAGGTGGCAGGTTTGTGCAAGTGATTGCACTGACACTCGGGCAAGGAAAGTCAGCTAGCCTGGAGAAGAGAAGCATTTGTGAAAGCAGCACATCCGAGGGGGACCGGCGAGCAGATGTCAGTGTTGGCAGGGGGACGCTGGAAATGCAGCAAGGACGTGTCATTATTCCACCTGGACTCACCCGCTGTGAGCGTGGTGCTCTCCTGGAGCTCCCGCCAGAGCCCAGGGCTCTGTGGAAGCGAGCCCCAATCCATGCTGTGTTTGTACCAAGATGATCCTCAAGCAGGTGGCTGAGCTGCTGTCCTCAGGACCGTGCCTCTGCCGCTGGCACGTGGACCACACATCATCCTCCCCCTCCCATCTTTCCCCTCCAGCAGACGCTTCCCACCTTGCTGGGACACAGAAATAGAGTTGAAAATCCGGACTTAATGGGGCTGAAACTCCTGACCAACAGCAGCAGGATGCAAGTGAGCAGAGCAGCGGGACAGCCCCAGCATCTCTCCTCGCTTCGCCATGCGCTCTCCTCCGTGGCTGCTGGAGGAGCAGTGTTACGTAAAGGCAGCCGGGTCTCTGCCCTTTGTGAGCTGTCAGAATCACTTTCAATATCTGAGACACCCCATCTGGCAAAGGTCGTGCTCTGTTCTCTCGATGGTCTTAATTTAGCGCCTGCGAGTTCTCGGCGATGTGCAAAGTGCAGCTTCCCTGCATCAGGGTGTGAGCGTCTGCGGCACCCTCACCTCCTGCCCGGGAGCCAATGGTGTGTACTGGGGGCTCACGGAGGCACTGGTGAGTGCTCAGCCCCTGGGCTTCCCCCCAGCATCATGCAAGGCGCGGGGTGATGGAGATGCATCCTGCTGGGTTGCTCCTCGTTATTTAAAGCTCAGTCTTTGGCTCTGTGCTTAAAGGAGCCGGGGTCATGTACATCACCTTTCAAAGAAGGCACACAGCAGAATGTGGAAGTTTCTTGCCTGAATTTTCAGCCAGGTTGCTCACCAGTGCTGATCTGCAGAGCAGCCGGAGGCAGGAAACCCAGCACATTCCCAAGCCAACCTCCAGTGTGCGGGGCCGGGGTCTCTGACCTCGGGGGTCCCGGCTGTCTGAACACTCTCCTAATCTGCTTGGGAAAAGATGCCACAGCTGGGATGGAGGAAGGGGGGAACCAGGCTGTGCCCTGAGCTGCTTTGATTGATCAGGCTTGCTGCTGCAAGCCCACAGGATTTGGCTGCCCAGCTATGAACAAAAAGCTGCCTTCTCCCCGTGCCTTTATTCCCATGTCGGGCTCTCCGGTGGTTGCCCATGGAGGAGCAGAGGGTGAGGAAGGCTTTTGCTGATGGCTCTTGACAGGCGTGGGGAGAGGCAGAGCTCGGCCTCAGCTCCGGCAAGAATGCTGCTGCTCACTCCCATGGAGCAGGCTGCAGCCTTGTCCCTGCCCCAGCAATGTCACTTCAGGGAGCACATGGGCCTTGGAGGGACCGAGAGGTGCACAGCAGGGACCTGCAGACTCCCTGCACTGGGCTCAGTGGGGTGAGGATCTCCATCCAGGAACTGTGTGCTGGGATCCCAACGGGATACTGGGGTGCCTGCACAATGCAGAGATGCCTACGGGATACTGAGTTGCCCATGGGATGCAGGATTGCCCGCAGGATGCATGGCTGCTCACAGGATGCAGGGAAGAACACAAGATGTGGTGATGGTGATGCCCCCGGGATGCAGGGATGCCAAAGGAAGCAGGGCTGCCAACAGGATGCAGGGATGCCCACAGGATGCAGAGCTGCTGCATTCCCAGCCAAAGCATCCTGGCTCTGAGCTGGGACCTCCAACGCACATCCACATCCATTCCTTGGACATCTTGGAGGTAGGCTGCAGAGTTGTGTGGCGCTGCAGTGGGCGCAGCTGGAGAAGAGGATGGAAGACCTGCTCCCACCTGCAAGCACCAGTGGAAAGGGGCTCGGTGGCAGTTTGTGATGGCAAAGAGCAGTGGGGATGGCTCTTCCAGGCTGCCCAGGGAGGTGATGGGGTCCCTGCCCCTGGAGGCATTCAAGAGCCGTGGAGACGTGGCACTGAGGGACACGGTCAGTGAGCATGGTGGGGACGCACTGTGGTTGGGTTTGGCAATCATAGTGGTCTTTTCCAACCTTAATGATTCTATGATTCCTCATATTTTCTGCCACCCTGGCGAGGTTTTGCCCAGAACAACCTCCGTGTGCCAGCATTCATGGCGGCTGGCAGGCTGGCAAAGCACTTGCAGTTCCTATTCCCTTACCTTATCCCCAGGACCTGCCATTGCCTTATAGCAGTGAAACCATCATGCAGGAGCACTGATCAGGCAGACTGCTCTTTTTGGGAGGGCAAAAATATACCTTTTGGGAGGGTTTGGTTGCTTCAGCGCCAGGTCCAGCCCAGAGGAGCTGTTCTCATGGGAGTGGCACGTGTACTTTGGGGCTGCTGGGGTGCAGGCTCCTGGTGCGGCGACTGGCTGGCACAGCGGGGCGCGTGGTAAGATGATGAATAACTGCTTAAAATAAAGCCACCACCACTGAAAATAAGCTGTCCCGCGGGACCTGCTGTTATCGGCCCCTGGTAGACGGGGCTATCAGGAGCTCGGCTCATTCCTAAACTCGCACGCACTGCGAGCAGGGACCGCTGGCGTGTGCCCTAGCACAACATGGCAGTGGGGCCAAGCGCTGGGTAGCGGTGCCTCCAACCCATGCCAGCAACGGGTGGAACCCCCATGCTGGGGGGGGGGGTGGTCTTGAGGACAGAATCCACCCCACACCCCTGGGCAGCATCTCCATCCTCGGGAATTGTGGAGCTCCCTTCCATGAGCTCTCCCTGTCCTCATGCGCCCTGCTCCCTTTCTCTCCTCCTCTTCTTGCACCCTTGTGTCCTGGCGATGCTCTGTGCTACCCCTCCAGTGTTCCCAGTGCTATTTTTAATGCCCAAAGTGCCAGCCCCCCACCTCCTTGGGAAGCAAACAAGCCCCACGCGTACAGCTCCCACTGCTTGTGCTTCAATCCCTTCCCTCCTGCCTGGCTGCTTTGCAAGCCAGTACCCTGGAAGGGGCCTCCCAGCTCTCGCTGGCAGCCCTGCTTCAGACTGACCGCCACAGATAGTGCTTCGAAGAGAAAACTATATGTATAATAATAAAAGAAAAGGGAAAAAAAAAGAAAGAAAGAAAGAAAGAAAATCATCTTCTCGCTGAGGTTTTCAGAGGTACCCGACCCTCCCGAGGGTTTCTCGGGGGAGGTTTGGCAGCGTGGCGCTCGGAGGGGGTGAGGATGGAGGGGGCTGTGCCAAGGTGGGTCCTGGGGGACTGTGTTTCCCCCCAGCCTGGGCAGCGTGCCTCCAGCCCACCTTGCTGCATGTGTCAAGCAGATGAGATCGCTGCTTGGGGAGGGGAGAAAAGGGAAAAAGAGGGAAAGAGTGGAGATGTCTGGTTGAGGGGCACTGTGGGGCTCTCCACTGCATGGATTGCGTGCGCTGAGCCCCCGGTGGGGAGGGCTGGGGATGGCCCCCTCCTCCCAAGGTGAGGGATGGAATGGAGGATGGAGATGGTGCCGCGACCGGAGCGAAGCGTGGGCACCGCTCATCTTATAAAGCATAGAATAAATAGAGAAGGGAAAAAAAAAAAAAAAGAAGAAGAAAGGAAAAGAAAAAAGCTCAGCGGTTCGTGGAGAGGAGCGAGCGGGGCAGGCAGCCGGGGCATCTCGCGTTGTGTCCGCAGGTGCGGCCGCGGCTCCGCTCCCATCCCCTGATCCGCTCCCAGCCCCGGGCCGAGCCGAGCCGAGCCGAGCCGGGGAGCAGGTCCCGGCGGGGTGCAGCGCCCTGGGCAGCGCCCGGGAAGGCGGAGGGAGGGAGGGGAGGGCGATGCTCCGCTCAGGGTTTATTAGATTG